>NW_027617314.1:0-126908 GCF_964187855.1 Myxine glutinosa | reverse complement strand
ACTCTGGAATTGACCTCATCAGCAGTTCGACTCTTAAAAAGTGTTCATTTGTCTAATTCGGACATTGTGGGACACTCCAGGCATCTCAACAGTATTTTGGAGTGTTTGAGCCGCTTGGCGAGTGCTGTATGAGCAGCTTGATAATGGAACATCCCATGAGGTGGAACACACCTGCTCCCTCCTCAGATTGTCTATTTTATTTATTTCCTTCCTTTAAAAGGTACATACTGTATATCGATGAATGAAGGCAACTCCTCCCCTCACCCCCTCCTCGTGCCTCGCCTTTGTTGTGCGACCTGTCACTTCCACATAAATACACGCGTATAGGAATAAAGTCCATCAGCCTCGTGTTGAAGTTCCAGCATGTTGGTTTGAGCTGTGAATTTCAAAGTCGACGAAAAACGTTTTTTTCAAATTCGATAAACATTACAGAGAAACAATCTGCTTCTGATAATTCTTCTTCTTCAAACTCGAAAAGCATTACAGAGAAACTCAGCCATGATAATTCTTCTTCCAGAGAAACAGCGTGAACATTGGTAACATAAATTGCCCAGATCTTCTTCAAACTCACGCGAAACTATTTATTCAAACTCGGAAAGCATTACAGTCCACAGGTCATCAGGTGAGGTGCTGCTGGACCGTCATTCGCAGTCTTTAACCTTGGTCCGCATTCTTAGTCCGCAGTCCTTAACCTTCATTGACAGTCCTTTAATTGATCCTTAACCATTGGTGGATAGTGCCAAAAACGATACATAGCAGGATATCTCAAAAAGTTAGACATGGATTTGGATGAAACTTGTTGGACAGGTTGTGTGTGTGACAAAAGACGAATCGATTAGATTTTGGTGAAGATCCGGATTCAGCAAGTATAATTTTTAATTGATAAGGCATGATGTGAGATTGATCGTGATCATCTTCACTTTTAGCATCTCGAAAAGAGTTCACTCCTTATGAAGGTAAATAAGTCTCTGCATGAGTTGTTCTCTGCTGCCTGTTATATAGCGTCATCATCTTCACTACTACCTTCCATGCCATCGCAACTGTCTGACGCAGACTCTTCTTTTGTGTATACACGGTAGCTTGACCTTTGGTGATGGTCTTCAGCTGCCCCAAGGTCCCTGCGTTTTCAATAGGAAGCATCCGCAGGTCCATCTTTCTTACAGAAGTTTGTCTGACTGTGACGTCAGTGCGGAGCTGAGCACACTGAACCAGACTTAGAGTTCTGTCCCTGAAGGTGTTTGTTAACCTTTTGGCAAAACATAGACTGAGCCTAATGAAGAGTCTTGCTCGCAAAGGCTATTGTCAATCTGCTTTGGCAGATAAGTAGAATAATTGATGGAATCGACAGATGTAAACTATCTGATGAAAGGTTAATTTATAGCTGTAAGTCGACCTGTCCCCGTCCATCGAAATTTACAGCTTCAAATAAGTATTGGATTAGAGTTAAAACACAAATATGTGATATTCCAAATGACTCCTTTACGTGGATATTTGTACAGTGTGTTTCTAAAGCCTTAGTACTACTGTATTTCAATGCTTTATTTTGAAGAAGGTATACAAAATTCATAATAATTAACAGTCACCCATCACAAAGTAGAGGCTTGTGAGATTTTATTTGGCACTTTGACTCGCGGTGTGAGAGCAGCGTTAATTTACAATGATGAAAGCATGAATGACGTGTTCGATGTGACCTCCACAGCGTGCCAGGCCAGCGTCCAGTCTGACAGTCAAGTTCTGTATCACCATCTTGCATGCCAGAGACGAACTTTTCTTTTCAAATCAACAACTCTCCTTTTCACATGTTTCTCTTCCTCCTCCAACCATAAAGCCATTTGTGTGTTTGGTACTTTGTGTTTATCAATTTGTTCTTTCATCCATTCACCCAGTCCCATCATTGTAATTTCCATTGCTTTATTCCAGTTTATTCTTTTATTTTCTCTATAATTTGGTCCTTTTGTAAGTAAATGCACGTAATCTTTTATCTTTCACTATTCTGAGATCACCTATGATAATGTGTTTATGATGTGGATCTTAGAATACTGAATATTCACAATTACAATGATGTGTGCTATTATTTTAACCATTCCTCTATGTCTATAGATTGTAGATTGTCCTTGGAGTTAAAGATCTTTCCCCAAATCACACACACACACACACACACACACACACACACACACACACACACACACACACACACACACACACACACTGGATCCAGCTATTGTTTGTGGTGATTGTGAACCCAAATTGAGAGAGATGTATAGTGCCATTTGTCGGCACAATCATTATTCAGAGAAAGATGCAAGGATGGTTTCACATGATTAATTGTGACCATCCCTACCTTGCGTACATGCTTTTTGGCATACCATCCCCACATCGTTTTTTTCACAATAAAATATATTGTCGATTATGTGTGAAAACGCTGCATTAAATTGTTGTACTGTTATATGATGGGCAACAATAATATTCCACCATTAACCACACCCATTTGGGCGTGTTGACCATCGGCCAATTGTGTTGCTGCTGGCTCGTCCCCACCAGGCTGATTGACGGGCGTTGTCCTGCCCACTCCTCCTGGATCTTCATTGTCATATGTGCAGGGATGGCTATGCTTACTTTGTGGAATATTTCCAAGTTAAGAAAAATTTGAGTAGTCATTGACATTCCCACTGTAAAATGTGACACAAAACAGCAGTACAGTAGATTACAGTAGATTTGTGTTTAAACCAAGTACTGAGCTTAAACCAATTTTGAGTTTGACTGTCTGCAAAAAAGAATTCGAAGCAGGCTGTTTTGGGTTGGTCGGTTTTGTAGTTCCGACTTCCTGAGAAATCTACCAACTTCCTGGTATTGGTGAAAGATGTCACCATTTTCATTCTTGAATCCACCATGACTCACTGCTTTCACAGGTATGAATGGCTGGAGGAGCAGCTGGGTGATTTGTCAGAGCTTCACCAGAACGAGGTGGCCAACCTTACACAGGAGCTGGCAAGCATGGAGGAGAAGGTGGCATATCATTCTTACGAGTTCGCCAGAGACATTCAGGTTACTTTGATGCATCTCCACAATTTCGGCCTCGGTTGTCAATGTAACACGTTATGTTGAGCTTCCTTTAAATTACTAAAAAAAGGGGTTTCACATCTCTCATCTACATGTATAGCCTCAACCGTCACAAGTTGATACTATGTAATTGCAATTTAATTGAATCTTGTGTGATGGTTCAGCATCGACTTTGATAGCGCAGCCACATTCCTTGAAAGCTTGGCTTGCTCAATCCAGATGGGTGTGAAAATGATGTTGTGCTTATCCCATATAGACTCGAGATTATAAAATAAGAGTTTGTAATTTGAAGGTATAAACCGTCGAGAACAGTTGGGGCATTTTATAATTTTTTTGAAAAATCTGTGAAAAATTTGCTTACCAATAGCTTTCTTCACCAATGTGTTCATGTAGGTGTCTACAAACACCTCTCAATTTATTCCTTCCCAAATCCTTGGGGAAAAGTCAAAATTCAAAATGGCGTCCAAAATGGAAAAATTGTGGATAAAGTCATAGTTTGGCCAGAAATTTAATACTTAATATGGGGAAGAAACCACAAAAATATTGTTCTAGGACAATTGTGAACTGTTGCTAAGCATATTTGTATTATTATCTTGCTTTATATCCAAGATGGTGGCCAAAATGATGTCCAAAATGGCCACTAAAATGTGAAAATTGTGGATAAAGTCATAGCTTTATATAGAAATAGAAATATATCTCAATTGAAACCTCGGTTAGTCAGTTCTCTAGTTCACCCTACTCATCCTAATCCCCAGCATATCCCACACTCCTCTCGTCATCTGGCTGGTTGATGTTCTGGCAAGAGTTACCATGACAGTTGCCGCAAGCAGAAATACACTTGACTCCTTGCTTTTTACAGCAGCACCTGAGTGTGCTACATTCCCCCTCACAGTTGCAGCAGACAAACTTCAGAAGATAGTCCGGTGCGATAGGGTCTGTTGTAGGGACCGGCGCATAACCTTGGTCACCGAGTTTCCATCCGTAGTCCAGGACATCCAATGATGGAGTTTGCAGCAGCAGCCAATCTCTAGTCTGGAGATAAGCCCGGAGAGAGTGCTGTGCTGCATCTTCTGTTGTCGGGGGCAGTTTCTCAGGTTTGATGCTCCCAGCAGCGGCCCGCTTGCTGAAGATGTCAAATCTCAAGTCCCCCAAGTCTTTGGATGGGTTCCCGCGGAACATGAGCTTGAATAGTTCACAGCCGGCTTTGATGATGTCATCTTTCTTGGCTCGGATGTCCAGAAACACGTCCATGGCCCTCTCTGCTTTGTCAGTCTTGCAGAGCTTGGTTAGCAAAGTTGATTTGCTAAACCCAGAAATCGCGGACACTGTATCGCAGCCGGAGAAGCTGTGCAAGAAGATCAGATACTTCCGGTATCTCTCTGGGAGGGCCTCCCGGACCTTTCCGACATCGTAAGATGTGTCTATGGCTGTTGTGAGGAAGATCGGGTGGTCTGCAGCATGATGAATCGGCAAAACCATGATGTCGGTGTCCTCAGCCCTCACCTCAACAGGGGACTCTCTTGCCTCATCTAGAGCTGCCCGGACGATAGAGGTGTCTGCATCATCGGGGCATTCCTGTACACTGATTCCATTTCTACCGAATGTCTCAGCAAGTAGCCGAATGAGCTGGGTCTTGTTGCTCTTGTTGTCGAGGAACTTTTCTCTTGGAACGAGGCTTTTGATGTCTGGGCGAATCAGAATGTCGCAGCATGCGTTCTTTGTTCGTCTCAGGTGATCATGGTCCTTGGTGGAGCTGCCGTATCCGTCAAAGACCACAGTGATCCTGAGGCAATGGCTCCCCATGGACTTCACAAACTGGAGGTAGCTCTCAGCGATGTCCTTCCAGGTGAGCTTAGCCTCCCATCTGACGTTGTGCAGGATCCACCCACCATCAAAATCAGTGATATCCAATGATAAAAAAATCAGAGATCCAAAGGGGTCATTCATTTATTCGATAGTCAATACCTTAGAGTTTTCAACTGGGTGCTCGAACAGGGTCCTGCACCGAAGATGATACAGTGCCTCTTCTGCTACCAAATCTACAATCCCAGACAGGCGACCGGCGACCTCATTTCCCCAGGCATCTCCTCGGCTCACTGCTGTCTCCATGAAGCTCCTTTTCAGTCGGTTCATGTAGCGATTGTCAGGTGCACGATACAACTTCCGGGCTCTGTCTGGAAGATAGGTATGTTTTAAAATAGTCACATCTCTAGGATTAGGTTCATGATTAGATGATTCGACTTCGAGTAGTACAGTAAGGAGCAAGAAAAATTAAAAAGAAATATGAATTCTCAAGACATTCATTTTAACTTCTGCATGACCCTGCTTGTGACAGGCTGACAGGCAACTTACCAGGGTATCTCGCCAATGCTCCAACGTTTATGCCTTCGTTACAGAGTATACAAACATCACGGTAGACAAGGTGTACTGATGGGGTTTTGGACTTGGAGCTGCCGGCACTTGAAGTACTTGACCCAGAGAATACCCGTCGTCTTTTCATCCTGCCTGACCTTCGGTCCTCCTCGTCTTGTCCTAGGGAATGGATTGTGTAGAAAGGTAGTTTTGGTTAGTTTTTCTTCATTTGCAACATCACAACTTATAACAGATTGGGATCGAAATCTCTGCAAGTGGCTACTTCTTCTGAATGATAATCTAAAAACTTACGATTAGCAGTTGCAGTTGCAGTGGATATACTTTTCACACGATTGTATAACTCGGTTCTGCAATCCAAATGATATCTCAACTTGGGGTCATCTCCGTTTTTCCAGTCCTCATTTAGTCTCCTGATCAGCGCCGCATCGTCCACGCACTCAGAATATGATAACATCTGTGAGTGGCCTTTTTGGGTGACTTTTGACAGCTTCTGCATCTCAGTCCCAGGATCATCACAGATGAAACACCTCAAGCCATGGCCAGGTGCAGCTATTACATCCCCTTCCATACTGAATCAATTGAGAGGTCTCAGTAGACACCTATTATTGAAGCAAGATAATAATTATTACATTTCTGGCCAAGCTATGACTTTATCCACAATTTTCACATTTTAGCGGCCATTTTGGACATTATTTTGGCCACCATCTTGGATATAAAGCAAGATAATAATACAAATATGCTTAGCAAGAGTTCACAATTGTCCTAGAACAATATTTTTGTGGTTTCTTCCCCATATTAAGTATTAAATTTCTGGCCAAACTATGACTTTATCCACAATTTTTCCATTTTGGACGCCATTTTGCATTTTGACTTTTCCTCAAGGATTTGGGAAGGAATAAATTGAGAGGTGTTTGTAGACACCTACATGAACACATTGGTGAAGAAAGCTATTGGTAAGCAATTTTTTTCACAGATTTTTCAAAAAAATTATAAAATGCCCTAACTAGAATGGGTTTTTTTTTTTTCTGCATCAGCCAGCTTTTCATTAACAAAACTATTGATTGTTTTCATTGGACTATGGCTAACAGATAAAAACGGAATGCTCAGATTAGACATAGTACTGATTGCTTGTGCTGATTATAATGTTTGATGGGCTTTCAACGGGCTGGCAACCTTGGCAGAAGGGAATTGGGGAGGAAAGGGATTGAATGGCTTTGGCTTTTGAATGGCTTACTTAAACTTAAATGGCAACTTAAATTTGCAAGTTAATTTTTTATTTTTTATTTTTTAAAGGCATGCGACCATTTAGCCAGAATACATTTCCTCATTCCTTAAATTTGCAATCATTCGTACTTGCTTCCCTCTGTCTAATCACTATCAGAGTGACAATAGGAAAATATGTCTCCATCACAAACCCATGACATGGACAGGCCGTGTCATTTTTGAGTACAACCTGAAAGCGTTGTAGAGGCAGAACACTTTTTGTATTTGCAAAACAACGGTTATTTTCTTTTTGTGCTTTCTCTTGATGTGGACATAGACATGATCAGGACAAAACAGAAGTCATCCTACTGGCTGCCAGCTATAGTGCAGAATCAGAGCGACACAGGCAGCTGTCCCAACGGTGATGAGAAAGTCAGCTTGTGTAAAAATGTTTGAAGACATTTAATCTTCTTTACACTCGTGTTTGCAGCGAACACCTTAAATCAGCCATTCATATTAACTTGAGTAATCAGATTGGATTTAAACGACGATGCTAGTGATGAACATGTATTTATGTATATATATAATATATATATATACTAGCAGAAGTACCCGGCATTGCCGGGCGGGGGGAAGGGAGGGGAGGAGGAAGTGGGGGGGGGGTGGAGGGGAGGAGAGGGGGGGGGGGGTGAGGGAGGAGAGGGTGGGGAGGGGAGAATGGTGGGGGGGGGGAGGGGAGAAGAGGGGGGGGGGAGGGGAGAAGAGGGGGGGGGGGGGAGGTGGAGAAGAGGGGGTGAGGGGAGAAGAGGGGGGAGGGGGAGGAGGAGAGGGGAGAAGAGGGGGGTGATGGGGAGGGGGGGGAATGGAGGGGGGAGGTGGGGGAGAGGGGAGTGGAGGGGGAGGGGGAGGGGAGGGGAACAGGGGGGGAGGGGGAGGGGAATGGGGGGGAGGGGAGGGGAGGAGAGGGTGGGGAGGGGAGAAGAGGGGTGGGGAGGGAGAGATGGGGGAGGGGAGAATAGGGGGGAGGGGAGAAGAGGGGGGAGGGGGAGGGAGGAGAGGGGGGGGAGGAGGGGTGAGGGGGAGGGGGAAGGGGTGGGGGAGGGGAGGGGTAAAGGGGTGGGGGAGGGGAGGGGGAAGGCAGAGGGAGGGGGAGGGGGAGTCAAGTCGGAAGTCATTGTCATCAATTGAATGTCACATTTATTTTTTATTCCCTGTCAAATGGCATTGGTCCCGCATTCCGAACCCGGAAGTCGAAGTCATTGTCGTCAAAGTTGAAAAATTAACGTTACGAAATACGCTGATGACGTCATAATTTTAAAACCCGAAGGTTTTTTAAACATTTAAGGTGTGCTGTAGTTTCTCTGGGACGTACTGATTCCGAATATGAAGTTGGAAAATTAACGTTCCGAAATACGCTGATGACATCATAATTTTAAAACGCGAAGTTTTTTTAAATTTTAAGGTGTGCTGTAGTTGCTCTGAGACGTACTGATTCCGAATATGCCTTTGGTTTTGCTCTGCGATGAGTAGTTCTCGAGTTATAAGAGAACAAACAAACAAACATACTTTACTGCTTTATATATATACTAGCGGGGTCACCCGTGGAATCCACGGGCATGGATGTGTGTGACATTTCGACATATTGAGTTATATGCTGCACATTCATTTTTACAAAATGGTTACTGGCAAGTCATCAGATTCCAGAAATGGTGTGAATTTAGTTATTTCACATAATATGTGACCCCTCACTCCTCTCCACCTGACACTCTCCTGTCTCCACCTGACACTCTCCTGTCTCCACCTGACACTCTCCTCTCTCCACCTAGCACTCCTCTCCTCTCCAAACCCTCACATCCCTCTCCTTTCAATCCCTCACCTCTCCAATCCCTCACACTCCTCTCCTCTCCAATCCTTCACACGCCTCTCCAATCGCGCCTCACACTCCTCTCCAATCGCGCCTCACACTCCTCTCCAATCGCGCCTCACACTCCTCTCCAATCGCGCCTCACACTCCTCTCCAATCGTGCCTCACACTCCTCTCCAATCGTGCCTCACACTCCCCTCCAATCACTCCTCTCCAATCGTGCCTCACACTCCTCTCCAATCACGCCTCACACTCCTCTCCCATTCGTGCCTCACACTCCTCTCCAATCACGCCTCACACTCCTCTCCAATCGCGCCTCACTCGCCTCTCCCATCGGCTTTCCCGTCTCGTTTCTCTCCTTTTTCTCCCGTCTCGTTCTTTTTCTTGCTCCAAATCGGCCCGTCGGAATCGGAAAGTTACTGGCAAGTCATCAGATCCAGAAATGTGTGAATTTAGTTATTTCACATAATATGTGACCCCTCACTAACCTCTCCACCTGACACTCTCCTGTCTCCACCTGACACTCTCCTGTCTCCACCTGACACTCTCCTCCTCCTCCACCTAGCACTCCTCTCCTCTCCAAACCCTCACATCCCTCTCCTTTCCAATCCCTCACCTCTCCAATCCCTCACACTCCTCTCCTCTCCAATCCTTCACACGCCTCTCCAATCGCGCCTCACACTCCTCTCCAATCGCGCCTCACACTCCTCTCCAATCGCGCCTCACACTCCTCTCCAATCGCGCCTCACACTCCTCTCCAATCGAGCCTCACACTCCTCTCCAATCGTGCCTCACACTCCCCTCCAATCACTCCTCTCAATCGTGCCTCACACTCCTCTCCAATCACGCCTCACACTCCTCTCCAATCGTGCCTCACACTCCTCTCCAATCGCGCCTCACACTCCTCTCCAATCGCGCCTCACTCGCCTCTCCAATCGGCTTCCCCGTCTCGTTTCTCTCCTTTTTCTCCCGTCTCGTTCTTTTTCTTGCTCCAAATCGGCCCGTCGGAATATATTGTGTTCATGACACCATTTCTGGTGTTGGGCTAGCGCTAGGGTGCCGGCTTAGGATCCTGGGTTCGATCTCGGTCGATCGCCGAATTAATGCCAGGGGGTGACTCAGCCTGTCATCCTTCCGAGGTCGGCTAATTGAGTACCAGTTCACTGGTAATTCCCTGTTTGTCGTTGAAGGCGGCAAAAAGGGTTGGCGTCAGGAAGGGGCAGCCGGCCGTAAACATTGCTTCAAAATAGGGGGGACAAAAAACAACAACTACCACGGTCCCCGAAAGGCCAACCCCGCTTTGCGGGAAAAATGGCCTCTAAACGGTGGTTTTTACACCATTTCTGGATCTGATGACTTGCCAGTAACCATTTTGTAAAAATGAATGTGCAGCATCTAACTCAATATGTCGAAATGTCACACACATCCATGCCCGTGGGATTCCCACGGGTGACCCCGCAAGTTTGCATTGACGTTCGTCGATGGACTTGTTCGCCCGTTCTCATTCGTTTTCTTGCTGCATCCTGTTCAAGTCTGCGTTCTTCATCGATTCGTCTCATTCATTTGGAAATAGAAGTTTCCACGCAGCGCATGAATTGTCACGATCCTCAAGAGGAATTTGTCTCGTAATCATCAAATGATAAATGGCAAGTAAATTATATTGTGGAAATTAAAGGATTTCAAATAAACCTATTTAAAGTGTATTCGCACATAACTAATTTTAAAAACGAAGAAATATCTCTCGGTAATTTCCTGAAACATATTTTACTTCCGGCTAATAATGTTGAATTAAATAAAAACGAAGAATATATGTCGGCATCATTGTTGACGTTTTTTGTGACGACTGTCATCAAACGAAAAAGTAATATATCTTAACGGAAAAGCAAAAGCGAATTTTAATACGTATCGACACGTTGCCGTCGGTGTCATGTTAGGCGGTGTATGATACACCATGACGCGATTTTAAAAAATATATCTGCATTTTCCCGCGTGTGTGGAATGTTCTCAATTATTGCTGACACCGACTCTAAAACCATCGATAAAAATGAAATCTATGGTGAGTTAGATTGGAGATAAAGGCGTGAGAGAGACTCAATGGCCTTGAAGTTACAGGCATTTGAGAATTCATTTCGTTCTATAAACGGCAACTTTCATCGGATTTTCTTCTCGTTTTTTTCAACCGAGTCTAAAACTATGTTAGCGACTGTGAAAAATGAAATGATATATCGAATTTAAAATAGATATCGACACATTGCCGTCGGTGTCATGTTGGGCGTGTATGATACACCATGACGCGATTTTAAAAAATATATCTCTGCATTTTCCCGCGTGTGTGGAATGTTTGTGGAAAATTAAAGATTTCAAATAAACCTATTTAAAGTGTATGCGCACATAACTAATAAAAAAAACGAAGAAATATCTCTCGGTAATTTCCTGAAACATATTTTACTTCCGGCTAATATGTTGAATGAAATAAAAACGAAGAAATATATGTCGGCATCATTGTTGACGTTTTTGTGACGACTATCATCAAACGAAATAGTAATATATCATAACGGAAAAGCAAAAGCGAATTTTTAATATATATCGACACATTGCCGGCGGTGTCATGTTGGGCGGTGTATGATACACCATGACGCGATTTTAAAAAATATATCTGCATTTTCCCGCGTGTGTGGATTGTTCTCAATTATTGCTGACACCGAGTCTAAAAGTAAAACCATCGATAAAAAATGAAATCATATGGGTGAGTTAGATTGGAGATAAAGGCGTGAGAGAGACTCAATGGCCTTGAAGTTACAGGCCTTTGAGAATTCAATTGAGAATTTGAGAATTCTATAAACGGCAACTTTCATCGGATTTTCTTCCCGTTTTTTTTCAACCGAGTCTAAAACTATGTTAGCGACTGTGAAAAATGAAATGATTTATCGAATTTGATTTGAAATAAAACTGGGGAGAGCAAGACACCACGGGCCTACAAAACAGGACTCAAAGCTATGCGAGTTAATAAAATGGTGGATATTTGTTTATAGCCACTCCCAGAATGGGTGGAGCTATGGGTGGAGCTACTCTGCAAACCGAGTAAGCCACACCCCGGACAGACACCCAACAGATAGACAGACAGACAGACAGACAGAATCATCTACGGCTATTATAATATAGATATATATATATATATATATATATATATATATATATATATATATATATAATATATATATATAGTATATATATATACATACACACACACACACACACACACACACACACACACACACACACACAACAACAGGCATTTTAAGACCATTTTCCCTGCTAGAGCGGGGGTTAGCCTTGCGGTCCCCATGAAAATCTTCTCCATTTTGCCCTATTTTCTCTGCACTCTCTCCTTGTTAACACCTTGCCCGCATTTCTTCTCCACCCACTTTTAGCCAAGTCTTTCTCGTCTTCCCCGTCCTCTACTTCCTTTCTGCATTCATTTCGATCAATCTCCTAAACCAGTCACTTTCATCCTTCCTCAACACATGACCAAACCATCTCAACCTGTTCCTCTTCACAGCATCAATCACAGGCTCTATTCCCATCATCTTTTGCAATTCATCATTTGTCTTCCTCTCTCTCAACGATGCTCCACACATCCACAGCCTTCGTTGCTGCTCTACGTTCATTACCCATGTCTCGCTCCCATAAATCATAACACTTCTCACACATGCAGCATACACCTTTCCTTTCAGCTTCAACGACACTCCCCTCCTCGTCAGCACGCCACTCAGTTCCCGAAACTTTCTTCCACGCACATCTCACTCCAGCAACTGTTGCCGAGTCTGATCCACCTTCTCCATTCAACATGTCTCCGAGGTAGCAAAATGTATCCACACCTTCCAGCTTCACGCCGTCTCCAAGATCCAACTCAACATTTCCTCCATCTGCAGCTCCCTCTGTGCACACCTCACACTTGAATGTAGCTGCCACACTGGTTAATGACCCTCTCAGACTACTACATTTTGATGAACCCACTCTGCGCACATTGTACATTGAATGGAGTTCTCTCCAACACCCTTCCTACACACAGCACATGGCCACTTCCCAGTTCGTTCCACCTCACCACATGCTTTACCACTAGCCATCACTTTCGTTTTTCCAATATTCACCTTCAGATCTTTTGTCTCCATACATTCCTTCTACTTGTTCATCTTCTCCTTCAGTCCATCCATACTTTCCGCAATCAACAGCAGATCATCTGCATACAACAACTCCCACGGTAAACCCTCCTTTACATTCCGAGCCAGCACCTCCATCACAGCTACAAATAGTAGTGGACTTAGTACCGACCCCTAATGCACTCCCACCCTTCACCTCAAACTCACCACTGTTCCCGTCCTTCGTCCTTACCAGCTGTGCGCGCTCTCTTGTACATTGCCATCACTACTCTGATCAACCACTCCTCCACTCCTAACTTCCTCAATGCCCATGTCACTACTTCACGTGGAACTGCTATCGAATGCTTTCTCCAATCAACAAACACAAGAAACAACTTCTTCCTCTTCTCCATGTACTTCTCCTGCAACTGCCTCACAATAAAAAGCGCATCTGTTGTTTCTCTTCCTGGCATAAAGCCAAACCTGCATTTTGTCGATATTCACTTTCTTCCTTATCCTCCTCTCCAAAACCCTTTCCAATACCTTCATTCCATGCTCCAATAACTTTATCGCTCGATACGAGCCACAGTCCAGAGGGTCACCTTTCCCCTTGTATAGAGGGACGAGGGTACTCAGTTCCCAAGCCACTGGAATGCGGCCTTCTTTCACCACCAGATTACAGGTCTCTGTCATTCTCTTCACACCCCAACTTCCTGCTGCCTTCAACATAATCTCCCACAACTCCCGTAGGCCCTCCCGCTTTTCTACTCTTCATTGCTTTTATCGCTTCCTCAACTTCCTTCTAAGTTATCTTCTCTGCCGGTCCTAAAACTGGGTTACTCTCGATGTTGCCATCCCATTCATTCTCTGCATTCAACAGCATTTTCCATATATCTCTTCCATCTTCCTTTAACATCCATCTGGGTCCACAACGATTTGTCCTACTTCATCCTTCAAGCAACTCACCCCCATCACATCACACCTCTCTTTCGCTATCTGCTTTGCAATCCTGAATACTGCTCTCTGACCCTCTTCCCAATCCAAGCGTTCTCCGAACATTTTCCTACATGCCTCCTGCGCCTTTGCTACCTCTTTTTTTGCAGCCTTCTTGGCTGCCTTATAACTTTCATGCTCTGCCTCTTCTGCCCCCATACCCTTCGCTTTCTGCCACTCCTTGAGCTTCTTCCTCTTCTCGTCAATCCTCTTTCCAACTTCATCATCCCACCACCATGTTTCCGAATGCCTCGGTGGTCCTTTTGTCCATCCACATACCTCACCAACGGCTCCCAATAGGACTATCTTTTATTGAGTTCAACCACTTTCAAGCTCAACCACATCATCCTCTACCATACTCAGCCTATCTTACCATCCGGCCTCTTTCAACCTCCACACCTTCATTCTCGTTGGTAACTTCACCCGCCGAGCTCTCTTCACACCTTTAACACTTATGTCGCAGACAACCAAGTGGTGCTGTGAAACAGGCTCCTCCCCGGGATCACCTTTGTATCCATAGAACACTGAACTATATATATATATATATATATATATATATATATATATATATATATATATATATATATAATTGTATACATAGTTGTATACATAGTCAAGGCTCATGGAAGAGCTATAACACTAAATGGATAAGGACACAACAGAGCAAAAGGGACAGGAGAGATAGAGAGAGAAAAAGAGAAAGAGAAAGAACAAGAACACCAACAGCAGTGTTGAGGGACAAAATAGACTGAGACTCGGAATAATGAGGGTTCGCGGAGAGGGTAAGGGGTGGACAAGATGTATACAGGAGCAAACTCTCAGGAGGGGAAACTGGAAATTTGGAAGGAGACAGGTATGGGTTGAGGGGTGAGGCTTGGTGGGGGGGGGGGGGGGGAGGGGGGGGTTAACGGGAGTGGAAAAAATATTATGCTTTTGCATGGTGGATGTGAAAGTTCCATGACTTCCTGAAAACAGTTTGACATCCCACATGAGGTTTTGGTGATGGTGAAGAACTGGTACTTTACATTAGTGGGTGTTGTGAGGAACAGTCAAGGTGATAATCCCAAACATCTTCACATTTTGCTCATAAGTTTGGTACTCAAATATGAAGGTGAATAGACCAGGTCACTGGGGCGATCCGACATTACTATTGTTTGTCCCTGAAAGAACTGCATACCATTAATGCCAGCATTGTTTAAATCCATTCTAAACATTTGTGTGCATCCCAAAAATTAAGTATTTTCTGCAAACCTTTGTGCAGTTTTTATGGCCTCAAACCTTTTTAATGTAATTTGTACCTATCAGACATAAGACAAAGTCTGGCATGTTAATATAGGGGCCATTTGTTTATTACTTACAAGCTGGATCACCCGATGAAGATTGGGTTGTTTGGTCTTTCGTAAACCCTCAAGAAGATTGATGTTTAAAGCTGTAGCAAAATTAACTTGGGAGTGCACCATGGCAATGATGGGCCAAAAGGCCTAATTTTCTTGTTTGAGGTAGTACACCATCGTGCAATGACTACTTGCCCACAGTGTTGTACCATGCTGACTGTGGACCCCTTTGTATATTAATTTCCATTCTCAATATGGAATATAAATACTTAAATGCAATTAATTTGATTCCCGACAAAGAATGAACGCATGGGAAGGGCCGAGACCAAAGCCTAGCTCTGCCCCACTGCCTGCTGAAGGGGGCATCCAACGTATGACGCTCGATCGCCCAGAGCACCGTTATTTCATGTTTTAATATCAATAAATGCATTTAGTCCAGGACCTGACCAACATATGTATGCAAATAATTTAGGAGAGGATAACTCAACTGTTATAGGCTAATATCACCCCCAGGAACAACCTGGGATGTGTGCCAAAATCTCTATCCGGGGCGAAAAGCCCGAAAATGACCACGCCCTTTTAAAAATGACCACGCCCTTTTTCATAGGAAGTGCTATTTCCGACATAGCTCTATCTTCTATACCGTTGGAGCTACAGATTTTCTGAGGTGCTTAAAATGTTCAGAATGGCCATGTTTAGGAGGTCATATATTTCCAAATGGGTTTTCTATGAGAAAATGACTAAAAAGCGTTAGGTCAACTTATTACCATACAACTACCTACATACTGGAATTGCCATATCATAGTAAAGAAAGCGAGCATTTGATTAATATAAAGAAATTGTATTTTCAATCATACTATTATCAATGGAATGTTAACTTAAAATGATGGGAAAAAAAACAAAAAAAACATTACTTTAGTAGGCAGCAGTACCGAGAGAGCTTAATGTTTCAAAGATCAGCAGGGAATTTGCCCAACAGCCAACAATACAACTTTGAACACCACAATAGTACTGTTTATGTGTCACATAAACCAGGGTCGGGAACAGGAACATGAAGAGTAACACAACAGAGTCCAGTTATGAGGATGATGAGCAGTGTTCATTCAGTGATAGGGTTTTTACAACAATCACCTCCTTTGCATTTGCAGTACTTGTAACACTTGAAATCAGCTACCCTGCATGGATACCCATTCTTACGAGCACACTTGCTACACCTACAGGGATCTGGCAGGCCTTCGGGTTTTGAGATCACAATCTCAGGGACTAATAAACTGCCCCTTCTTACAAAACCATAAGACTCGGCATTCATAATCAAGGTGGCGTCTCTAAATGGGGCTTGGACCCACAGTTGCTGTTGGTAATAGCCTCTTTGGATATGTTTTCTTGCATTAGTTGACGTGCAAGTGGTTCTCTCAAAGTCCATCTTGAGGGCATTGCTATCAAATGCAGCGACACACAGGTCGTCAAATATCTCCAGGTCTGTTGATGGTTTGAGACACTTGACCTTGACAAATATCTCCAGGTTGATGGTTTGAGACAGTAGTGGAGCTCGTTGTGTTTGGATTGGGCTCTCTTGCCATGGCGATGGGACCTGTTGTCAAGGGTGAGGGGTCATATACTACAGTGGTGGACTCTGTTGCTGAGGTAGAGGATTCTGCTGCTGTAGTAGAGACTGTTGTTGGATCAACAACTGTTGCTGGGGCTATCAGGCCTAGTGTAATAGAATTGGAGAGGGTCTCTGATACCTTGTAGTTGGTGGGGATCTCCCCAAGCTCCTTCACTGCGCCCATCCTGATGAGCCGTTGGCAACTGACTTTAGACCTAAGGTTTACTGTGGTCCGGCTTTGAGTGGCAAGGGGCCTTGTAGAGATCTCACTTCGCTGATGGTTTCTCCAGATTAATTGGACAATTTTGGAAGAGAACAAGGATGGTATCGTATCGTGTGTGAACCCTGTTCCTGCCAGGGTGCTTTCAGTGCGGTCAAAGTTGTCCAATGTCCCATTTAGTGGGCTTGTTGCTTCCAGGAGAGCGGGAAGAGGTACTCTGTTGTCACCTATTGTAGTGATGATCCGTTCAGCGAGGTCCACATCAATCCTCTTGACTGTGTTGTAGCTGACACACATTCCGTGATGGTTAAGAGCGGTCACCAGCTCTTTTGATCGTGTCAGACTGTGCACTCCTTGAGCCACCATGACATGGAAAGGTGTTGGTTTATTGCCATCACTCAGGATGTAGTGGAGAATTTGAAAGACTACAGCAGTCTTCAGCTGAGAGGTTGCTTTCCCCTTGAACATATAGGAGCAAAACTTCTCCCATTTTGGTGGTGGGTTCTTAATGAACATGTCCATGGACAGTTGGAGGTCTTCGGGCTCACAGAAGCTCATCTGCAGTCCAAACCTGTATTCTTTCAGCTCCTGTGCAAGCTCAGTTGCAACCTGTTGGACAGATGAAATTCTCAGGGACTCTACCAAGGCCTCTGGAGAACTGTTGGTACAAAGTACCATCTGGGATATTCGTTTGTTATCTGGGTATGTAAAGCAGACGGCGTCTCCATACAGCTCGATTATTAGCTGCTTTACAGTTCTGTTTAACACTTTTACTGCTGAACCTTCATTTAGCCTGTCTCTGATGGAAGTCAGACTGTGTGCTGACCTACTAAAATCAAGCCCAAGGGCTACAAATCTAGCCTTGAGGGACTCATCCCCGGCTGTTACCGAATCCTCCATTTCGAGGTTTCTCAGTACTTCCTCAATTTTAACGTGATATTTATTGAAATAGCCTTTACAACAATGGTCGTGATATCGGATATCATCAGCTGGCTCACACATTGCCGCTGTTTCAGTGTACACATGGTCCTTGAACAACATGGCCACATTTAGTAGTTTTTGGGCCATCGGCTTTTCACAGATTCTGCACAATGTGTGTATTTTCTTCTGTTTAACTGTCTTGCGATCTGCACCACAAATGATACAGACATTTGTAGGTACACTGGACTTAAATCTCTTGCTGCGTCGCTCAGATGTATCATTAATAGGCCCCTGCTGAGATGGTTCTAATGGTTGGGTTATGCTGTGAGTCTTAGCCATATCCCTTTGAAAACTTCTGTAGCAAGATGAGGTGTGGTATTTTATGATACCCTGCTCTTGCACTGTCAGTCGAAGAACCCTAGCAGCTCGAGTGTCATTACTCTCTGTTTGTTTGGCAAGCGAAACAATAGGGTATACCCTCTGCCGATTTCACCACTAGAGAGGTACTCGGATCGCTTCTTTTTCTGGCATAGGATGCACTCCTCGAGATTGATCGGCTTAGGTGTAGCACAAGGAGCAGTGAGACTGAGAGGTACCTCGTCCTGAAAATAAAAGAAACATGTTTCAAATTCTCGATCAGCATGGGCTATCACTATCACCAATACAAGTATACAACTATTTCAGATTGCTAGGCAAAGCAAGACTAAAGTTTGCTCTACCATCAAATTTTTTCCACCTCAAACAAAAGACCCCCTTTTGGCCTCTAATCCACGGTAGTGGTGGAACCACAACTGTATTGTACTGGGTGAGCTGTAATATGCACAAACTGCAAAATGCGTCTCCTTTAACTGCATCCTCCGTTTACCGTGGCGCCTTTCTACTTTTCTAACCACTAGAAGCCACAGATATAAGAGGTTGGTAATATATTAAAGCCTGTCTTACCATTTCGCTTTACTTCAGTGAGATATTATCTCTGTGACACTGGATGGATAAGTCGTTCTCTCACTTTCTCACTCTCTCCGGATCTTGTAGCACTGGTGCTATGAATAAATCGAAAGCAACCTTGTTAGTTTATAATTCAATGATTATATTAACCAGCAATCCTTACCCGTCAACATTGGTTGAGTAAATACTCTGCTTCCCCTCTGTTGTTCATATATTGAAAAATGAGGCCTGTGAAGGCTTCCATACTTCAAGCCTATTTTCTGGTTTCAGTCAGTGGTATGGCACTTTATTGTGTTATTGAAGGAGCTGGGGCTCCCACGTCGATCGGAAGAATGGACGCGACAAAAAGCTGGAATTCATCCGAGTTGCTTTAATCAAACCAAACACTCAGGCACTCTGAAAAGCCCGTTTATCGGGCAGCAATATATATACATATTATCCCGGAGCGTTTGCCCAGGAAAGGCGAGAGGGGGCGTGGCCCAGCGTCCTGGCTGCGGCCTGGCAAGTTGAGGGCGAGCCTGCCCGGGCGTCCTGGACAAGCCCGGCATGGTGATCGCTCCGCGTCCTTGATAGGTGCAAGGCGATTGTGAAAACCCAGCGGTAGCCGCTACACACGTCCCCCCAGAATCGACTTGCACCGGCAGGGTCAATTTGAGGGGGGTCCTGATGACCCGGCCGAAGCGACCCCTGGCGGGTCGTGGGAGGGGGTCCGGTGTGGTGGTGGGCGGTCGAGTGGGGGGCACCGTGGACGGGGGGCGGCCTCGCCGCGGCGGAAGGGCCACCCGTGGTGGGTGGTCGACGTCCACGTGCGCCGGCTTGAGGCGGTCCACCGCAATCCGGTCCGACCTGCCGCCGATGTCGATGACGAACGACTTGTCGTCCCGTCGCAGCACCCGGAAGGGCCCGTCGTACGGCGGCCGGAGTGGCCCCCGATGTGCGTCATGACGCACAAAAACATACTCCGCTGTGCGAAGTGCTGGGGGGCGTAGGACTGGGGGTCACTGTGGTGGGATGTTGGCACGGGGGCAAACCGTCGGGCGGCCTCCTGGTGGTCCGAGCGCTGGTGAGCTGCGGACCAGGGACTGGTAGCGTCGGGCACGAATTCGCCCGGGACGCGTAGCGCCTGGCCATAGACCAGCTCGGCGGTGGATGCCTGGAGGTCCTCCTTGGGGGCCGTGCGGAGGCCCAAAAGGACCCACGGCAGCCGGTCGGCCCAACCGCCGTCTTGAAGGCCGGCCATGAGCGCGGCCTTCATGGAGCGGTGGAATCGCTCGCACAACCCGTTTGCTTGGGGGTGGTAGGCCATAGTACGGTGGAGCTTGACCCCCAGGTTGCGGGCGACCGCGCCCCACAGCTCGGAGGTGAACTGTGGTCCGCGGTCTGACGAGATGTCCGCCGGTGCGCCGAAGCGGGCGACCCAGGTGGCGATGAAAGCCTGCGCCACGTCGGCGGTGGTGGTGGAGACGAGGGGAACGGCCTCCGGCCACCTGGTGGTCCTGTCCACCATGGTGAGCAGGTGTGTGAACCCCCGTGACGGGGGGAGGGGGCCCACCAGATCCACGTTGACATGGTCGAAACGTCGTTCGGGCACGGTGAAAGGTGCCAGCGGGGCCTGGGTGTGTCGGTGGACCTTGTCCCGTTGGCAGGCCGTGCAGGTGCTGGTCCAATCGCGGACGTCCCGACGAAGGCCGTGCCAGACGAATCGCGCCGACACCAGCTTCTGGGAAGCTTTCCGGCCCGGGTGGGAAAGGCCGTGGAGGGAGGCGAAGATGCGGCGTTGCCAGGTGACGGGCACGATGGGGCGAGGCTGGCCTTGGGAGACGTCGCAGAGCAGGACAGTGTCCGCGAAGGGGATGTCGGCCAGGCGGAGGCCCGTGTCCGCCGCCCGGAGGGCTTGCACCGTGGTGTCGGTGGTTTGGTCCGCCGCCATAAGCGCAAAGTCCACGCCCAGGTGGACCGCGTTCGCGCTGGCCCGGGAAAGACAGTCGGCCACGGCGTTGTTTTTGCCGGCGACGTGCCGGATGTCCGTGGTAAACTCCGACACGGCGGAGAGGTGGCGCTGTTGGTGGGCCGACCACGGCTCCGTGACCTTGGCCATGGCGTAAACCAACGGCTTGTGGTCGACGAACGCCGTGAAAGGTCGGCCCTCCAGGAGGTGGCGGAAATGGCGGACGGCCAGGTGTAGACCGAGGAGCTCCCGGTCAAACGTGCTGTATTTGAGCTCGTTCGGCCGGAGCTGCCGGCTGAAAAAAGCGAGTGGCTGCCAAACCCCGTTCACCCATTGCTCATGTACGGCGCCCACCGCGTAGTCGGAGGCATCCGTGGTGAGGGCGATGGGAGCGTTGAGCACCGGGTGAGCGAGCAGTGTTGCGTCGGCGAGGGCCCGCTTTGAGCTTTGGAAGGCCGCATCCATTGCTGCGGAGCAGGCGATGTCGTGCTTGGCTGGCTTGCCCCGGAGGGCTTCGTAGAGGGGCCGCATGAGTTGAGCAGCGTGGGGCACGAAGCGGTGTTAAAAATTCACCATTCCCAGGAATTCCTGCAGGGCCTTTATGGTGCGGGGACGCGGGAACGTGGTGATGGCCTCGACCTTGGTTGGCAGCGGCACGGCCCCGTTCTTGGTGATGTGGTGGCCCAAAAAATCAACGGCCGTCGTGCTGAAGTGGCATTTGGCCGGGTTGACGATGAGGCCGTGCTCGCTGAGGCGCCCGAACAGTGTTCGGAGGTGGAGGAGGTGCTCGGCCCGGGACATGCTGGCGACGAGGATGTCGTCCAGGTAAACGAAAAGGAACGGCAGGTCACGCAGCACGCCGTCCATCAAGCGCTGGAACGCCTGAGCCGCGTTCTTGAGACCAAACGGCATCCGCAAGAATTCGAATAAGCCGAACGGCGTGATGACTGCCGTTTTAGGGACGTCGGCCGCCCTGACAGGTACCTGGTGATATCCCCGTATGAGATCAATTTTCGAAAAAATGACCCGTCCCGCCAGACGGGCGGAGAAGTCTTGGATATGCGGGATCGGGTACCTGTCGGGGGTGGTAGCGTCATTGAGACGGCGGTAGTCGCCACACGGGCGCCATCCACCCCCCGGCTTTGGCACGATGTGCAGTGGCGAGGCCCACGCACTATCGGAGCGCCGCACGATGCCGAGGTGCTCCAACGCGTCGAATTCGGCCTTCGCCATGGCGAGCTTGGCTGGGTCGAGGCGGCGGGCCCTGGCGTAGACCGGCGGGCCCGTGGTTGGTATGTGGTGCTCGATCCCATGCCGTACTGCGACGGCCGAAAACGTCGGCCGCGTGAGGGCCGGGAACTCCTTGAGCAGGCGAGCAAACTCGTTCGCCGCCGGGACGGCGCATGCCAGCTCGGTCGGCGCGGAGCTGCTCAATGTGCATACCAGGGAGCTGAAGGTTTCGGCGTTGATTAAACGACGCCGTTGGATGTCCACCAGCAGTCCGTGTGCGCAGAGGAAGTCGGCGCCTAGCAGAGCCATGGGCACGTTTGCGGTTACAAACGTCCAAGCAAAGCATTGGCCGCCGAAGCAGAGGGTGATGTTGCGCGGGCCGAAGGTGCGGATGGTCGATCCGTTGGCCGCAACCAAGGAGGGGCCGCAAACCGCGGACTGCCTGTCCTGGTCAGAGGCGGGTATGACACTCAGTTGGGCGCCGGTGTCGCACAGGAAGCGCCGTCCGGACGCTTTATCCGTGATGAACAGTAAGTTGCCCGTGTGGCCGGCGCTCATGGCTGGTAATGAACGCCGGCCCGGCCGTTTCCCGGCCTGCCGAAGGTGCACGGGGGTCGGCATGTCCGGGCCTTCTGTCCGAACCTGGCATGATAGTAACACCTCGCTTGGTCAGGTGGAGGCCCCTGTCGTCGTGCTGGAGGTGGTCGGCTCGGTGTAGCGGCCGCCAATTGCGTCGGCAGTTCGGTCGTCGACCGTGCCGGGTGCTCGGGCGCCATGGGTGTTGCGTCGGACGGCGGTGGGTCCCATGTCGCCGCTGCGATGCGCTGACCTGCGGCGGAGATCTTGTCGGCTTCTCTGGCAAGGGCCCGGGGATCTGTGATCGTCGTGCTTGCCAGGGCGAGGCGTATCGGGTTAGGCAGCTGACGGAGGAACAGCTCCCGGAACAGGAATGCCGGAGAGTGCTCGCCGAGCAGTGAAAGCATGTAGTCCATTCGCTCGGAAGGGTGCGTGTCGCCGAGCTCGGGCAGGTCGAGCAGGCACCGTGCGCGTTCCGCCGATGGGAGGGCGAAAGCGTCGAGGAGAAGCTTCTTAATCGCGCCGTATTTGTCAGCGGCTGGCGGGCTCTCGAGGAGGCTCAGGGCGCGGGCCGCGGTGGCCGAACCGAGCGCTGCTACCACATGGTGGAAGCGGGTGTCGTCGGCCGTGATGCCTCGCAGGGCGAACAGGGAATCCGCCTGTGCGAACCAAACCGCCGCGTGAGCCTCCCAGAAGGTAGGCAGTTTAAGGGCGACTGCCGTGTCCATGTCGGTAGGTCACCAATGAAGGAGCTGGGGCTCCCACGTCGATCGGAAGAATGGACGCGACAAAAAGCTGGAATTCATCCGAGTTGCTTTAATCAAACCAAACACTCAGGCACTCTGAAAAGCCCGTTTATCGGGCAGCAATATATATACATATTATCCCGGAGCGTTTGCCCAGGAAAGGCAAGAGGGGGCGTGGCCCAGCGTCCCGACCGAGGCCTGGCAAGTTGAGCGCGGGCCTGCCCGGGCGTCCTGGACGAGCCCGGCATGGTGATCGCTCCGCGTCCTTGATAGGTGCAAGGCGATTGTGAAAACCCAGCGGTAGCCGCTACATTATATTCCATTTAATTTGAAGTTATTCACAATATATGATTCACAATTATTAGTGTACTATAATTAGAACATGTCAATTTTAAACATCCAATTGTAGAACTATAATCAAACTTCTTAACTAGGCCTAGCCAGGCCCTACACACGCAGGGAAAGTCTATAGGGCTAGCATAGGCCCAGGCTCGCCTAGCCCATACTAATACTTAGCCATGGGGCCTAGCTCCTCTAGGCCTAGGTTATTCAAGCTGGGCCTAGCTAGTTGCAATAGTAATTAATAATACTACTACACTCTACTAGACGTACAGTAGTGCTAAGTAGAGCTTACTTGGCCTAGTCTAGCCAGGCCTAGGCCCTATAGCGAGGCAGAGTAACCCGTATAGTAGTAGGCTGGGCAGTGTAGCACACCACCACTCATAATACTAGGCCTCTAGGCGTCAGTAGACAGAGAAACTAGAAACACATAGGTTTCTCATCTGCTTATAAAATTCCATGTGAAATTAGATTCATTTTTATTGATCACCTCTAAAACTACTAATTAGGCATCACAAATCTAAAGAGTTTGCTCATTAAAATTGAAATAAGATGTGAAAACTTACCATTTTACATGACTCACACTGACAAACCTCCCTGTGGTATAATTATAGACTGAAACTGTCAGCCAATCAGGGAGCTCAAAATCATAAAATGTATGGAGGCTCATAGTGGCCTTTGTATATCATGAATATGCTTAATATTAGTATGAAATCGTGTTAGAAATGGCTGTATTTTCGGGTTTTTTAGTCATTTTCTCGTAGAAAACCCATTTGGAAATATATGACCTCCTAAACATGGCTATTCTGAACATTTTAAGCACCTCAGAAAATCTGTAGCTCCAACGGTATAGAAGATAGAGCTATGTCGGAAATAGCACTTCCTATGAAAAAGGGCGTGGTCATTTTTAAAAGGGCGTGGTCATTTTCGGGCTTTTCGCCCCGGATAGAGATTTTGGCACACATCCCAGGTTGTTCCTGGGGGTGATATTAGCCTATAACAGTTGAGTTATCCTCTCCTAAATTATTTGCATACATATGTTTGTCAGGTCCTAGACTAATTGATATATGTGGTGAAATTCTTGGCCTTCCAACCCTTTTCTACCATTTGGCCCTAGCCCGTCCCTTTCCTTTCTCCTATTTCCTTTGGATACTATTAGCCCCCGTTGGACTTTGTCAGAAAAGGGGACTTATGGATTTGGTCTCGTCCATCCGTCCGTCTGTCTGTGCACCCGCAACCATATCTCGGAGATGTATGGACCGATTTTGTTCAAACTTGGCACAAGCACAGTACATGACTGCATATACGTGCACTTCACTTTATTTTGCGATTGATCAAAGATTGCTGACTGGTAGACTGGTGGCCCTTTTATTTGTAAAACACCCGATATTAACCACGTCCTCAACCATTTCTCAGACATGCAATTACCGATCTTGTCCAAATTTGGCACACAGATAATGAATGATGGGTTACATATGCATGTCATTTTGTTTCGAGATCAGATCCAAGATGGTCGACTGGTGACCATTTTGTTACTTAAGCGTGTTCCCATCCATTTCTCAGACATGCATGGGCCGATTTTCTTCAAACTTTGCAAAAGATTAAAAAAAAAACCCCACCTTTTAGAGGCCATTTTTCCCTGCAAAGCGGGGGTTGGCCTTTTTCGGGCACCGTGGTTGTTGTTGTTTTTGTTGGTCCCATTTTTGAAGCAATGTTTTACGGCCAGATGCTCTTCCTGCCGCCAACCCTTTTTGTCACCTTTTACGACAAACCGGGAATTACCAGTGAACTGGTACTCAATTAGCCGACCTCGGAAGGATGACAGGCTGAGTCGACCCCCCTGGTGTTAATTCAGCGATCGACCGGGATTCGAACCCAGGATCCTAGGATCCTAAGCCGGCACCCTAGCCGCTAGCCCAACACCAGGCTAAGATAATACAAAAGATAATACAAGAGTATACATATGGAGAAGATTTTATTTTGTCATCCGACCAAAGATGGCTGACTGACAGCCTTCAACTCCATACAGCAATATTACTAAAACCACGGAGGGGGCTATGACATTTTATGTCTTGTTCTTCTAGTTTCCCTTCTTTCTCCACTTGTCCCACAATCCCCAAAACTATCCATCTCGATTCTCAATCCCACCTCCCTTTTTTCAGTTTTGACATTTAATAAGATGCTGCAAAATCGTCTGTTCATATTATTTCAAAACATCAGTTAAATAAGGAGCACTTTTATTTGGGGGAAAAATAGGGGTAGTGAAATATCCAGAAAACGTAGCGAGGTGCTGGGTCACAAACAACAGAGGGCGCAAGTGTATTGTGGTTGAAATTGGAATGGCGAGAAAACGATGGGTTTTTGACACATGGACAGGTATGATTGGGAGACACTGCTAATGTGAGGAATGACATAATGCTGATCATAAAGGTTTGTAATAGGTTAATGAGAGTAATTGGTTCATAAGGTTAGTGAGAGACGAAAGGAATCGCAGGTAGGTTTGAAAAGGACGAAAGGGTGGCATTTAACAGACACAGGGATACAGTTCTGTTTCAGGGACTGGAGAAGAGAATGATAACAATGGAAACATTAAGTATATAAGGGGTAAGGGAAGGGCTAAGAGGAATGTGGGGTCTTTGAGCAATATCACAGGAGGATTGGTGGACGATAAGGGTGAGATGGCACTGTCATTATTTAAATAAATAAAAAATTTGGTTTCTATATTTACATGCAAATGGTCAGGGGAGCTTCCAGTAGTGGAGAGTATTTATCTTGGGGGTGAGCAAGGGCTTTAAGAAGAGATTGATGTAGGAGGAGATGATATGAAAAAGCAGCTAGAAAAATTAAGGGATGACCGCTCCAGGGCCAGATAATATTATGCATCCTAGAGTATTGCAGGAGGTGGCATATCACATCAGCGTGGTGTTAGTGGATATCTTTAACAGCTCGTTGGAGTCAGAAGAGGTACTAAATGTGTTCGACACTTACGTAGTCTTAAGTATTACTTAAGAATGGATCCAGAGAGGAATTGGGGACCTATAGACCTGTTAGCTTGACTTCAGTTGTGGGGAAGGTGGAGACATTAATTAAGGAACGGATAAGGAAACATTTGAATAATGTCAATCTAAAGGAAGTCAGAATGGATTTACCAAAGGGAGATCATGTTTAACAAATCTATTCGAGTTATATGGAGTCATTTCTGATTAGGTGGATGAGGGAAGTGCAGTGGATGTTGTGTATCTTGACTTTCAGAAGGCATTTGAAAAGGCACCACATGGGTAGTTGTTCGACAAGGAGAGGGCTTGTGGAGTGGCTGGTCAGGTAGCTAAATGGATTGGAAACTGACTTTGTAATAGGAAGTAAAGAGTGGCTGTGAGTGGAAGGATGTCTCGCTGGGAGGATGTAGGTAATGGGGGTACCTCAGGAATCACTACTTGGACCATTATTATTCATAATTTACATCAACAATTTGGATAGTGGGGTGAAGAGTATGCTTTCCAAATTTGCAGATGACACAAAGCCTGGAGGTAAGTGAATAACAGAGAGGGGGTAATCAGATTCAGAAGAGATACTTTAAGAGATTGGGCAAATGATTGGCAGAGACAGTTTAACATTTAAACAAATATGAAGTGCTTGGGATGGGTGAGAAGAATGGAAGTAGTGTTTACATGATGCAAGGGACAATCTTGGAGTGTGTCCCACAGGAGAAGGTCTGGTCTGGGGGTGTAATCGATTTGGGGTAGGGGTTGTGGGGTGGGGGAGGGAGGTAATAAGCAGACAGGAGGTCCTCTAACTCTCAATGACAGAAGTGGAAGGAAAAAAAACATGAAACTTGGAGGGAGGTGGGCTTGGGGAGAATTAATGGGGATACAAAGTATCATGGTTGTGGATAGGGGATGTCCTGAGATGGTGGTGAACAGCTGTCTTGAAACCCTGTAGGGAAGAATGAGATTGAACCTTTCCTCTCGAGAGAAAAATGAAATCCGGGCATGACGGCTAAATCAAGTCTGACTGTGCAATACTCGAATGACTTTCACAGTGAAGGAGTAGGCCCAAGTTTTTTGGTCCATTGCTGGGAGATACAAGTAATATCTATAAGCCTGGCCTCACTTGTTTTCATGAATGCAAAGTGGGAGACGGAGCCTCAGTCCACAGAGGAGAGCCTTACTCCATTAGATTACATAACTGGCCTTTTATTTTACTTGTAATGATTTGCTGCATTGTGTAACAACTGTACTCTAGAGGGACCATTTAGCCATCTTTATCTGCATTGACTTCTGAGTGTCAAATATTCTACATTCAGTTTCTTTGGTTGCATTAACATTCAGAGCCCACATTTTAAAATTGCTATTTAAAATGCTGTTTGGTATTGTTTTGCAACTACTTTTTATAAAGATGAATAAACTCATATTTTAAATAATCCTGAATATTCCTGATGTTGAGGTTTTGCTAACAGGAAGCGCTAGAAGCATGCCAAACTCGTCTCTCCAAGCTTGAGCTGCAGCAGCAACAGCAGCAAGTCGGCCAGCTGGAGGGGCTGGAGAGCGCCGATGCTCGGGTACTCCTCGGAAAGCTCATCAACGTGTTCTTGGCACTCACCGCAGTGCTCCTGGTGTGTGTATCCACAGTAGCACGCTTTCTCGCACCTCTTCTCGGCACGCGTGACCGCATCTTGGGCACGGTGGGCATGATAGCACTGCTTGCACTTTTGTGGCATCACTGGCAAGGTGGTGCAAGAGAAAGATTTGGAGATGATGGATGAAGTGAGAAAAGCAGCTTTGATGAACTTTTCCAGCTGATTTTTGAGGGTTCTGCAGTTGCAGCAGCAAGGAGGGGATTTTTCCTTCCCACCAAATTGTGATGTCAGCACGTGTCTGGGATTTTTTTCCTAGTCTTCTAGGATGGAGTCTGAACTTTTGTTCTCAAGAGAAATGAAGTCTGAAGTCCAAGTTTTATTTTATTTTGTACATTACTTGCAAACTTGGAATTTTTTTTTGTCTTTGTGACTTGTCAATATTTGCACAAAAGAAGGTGATCTTGCACTTTATTCAACAAATTGCTTGGACAGTTGAACTTATATTGAGCACTTCTTTCACAATATGTTGAACATCCCCTTAACTCCAAAACTCCTCATCCAATCGCTACTTGTATAAATAATCCAAACAATTGAAAAGCAGAGTAATATATAATTGTATGAAGGACTGTTTTGTCTCATTTTAACTTAATGTTTGTGGTCAACAGACTGCTTTCTGGAAGGTGCAGTGTTATTATTTAACTGGGTTTTTAAAGTGAGAACCCGGGTGGATTGTTCGTGGCATTGAGTTGGCAGAAATAAATCTGCAGCTAACGGTTGTTTCTCATCGACAGACTTTCTGCATTTGAAGGATGTCGAAAATAAAATTGCAGATTACATTTTCTGTTATACCCAAGTCGGGTATGGATCCAAAAAATGAAAAGTATGGTGGCTGGAGAAATAAATGTAGGTTGGGGTGTTGCTTGGGTGAGGTGGGGGAGAGGGGGGGGAATAAACACATTATAATGCTTCCAAATGATTATGACCAAAATACCATTTGCAGATGATCACAATCACATGCCATATCACATTTATTTGTTGAAAAGGATTTACACATCTATGCAGATAAAGACTAATTGTGTGATAAAGCACCACCTCATCTAGAAACAAAGTATTAACTATTTTTTTAAATTTTATTTTGTTAATATGTAGAACAAACCAAGAAACTGAAGTCAATGGAGTTGTAATTTCGGCGAGGCCTACAAGGAGATTCAGCAACCATTTGTGTAGAAAGCATGGATGGTGCACAGTGCCCATAGAAAGTCGACACCCCCTTTCAAAATTTTCACCTTTTGTTGCATTATAGCCTGGAATTAACTTGCATGAAATCAGACTTTTCCCACCTTTATTTACACATCGTAAACCACAACATCCAAGTGAAAAACAAATTCTACTAATTTCAGAAAATTAATTAAAAATACAAAACTAGAATATCTTGGTTGGATAAGTGTCCATCCCCCGGAGTTAATACTTGGTGGAAGCACCTTTGACAGCAATTACAGCTGTGAGACTGTTGGGATAGGTCTCTACCAACTTTGCACACCTTGATTAGGCAATATTTGCCCATTCTTCTGCACAAAACTGTTCAAGCTCAGTCAAGTTGTGTGGGGAGCATTGATGGACAGAACTCTTCAAGTCATGCCACCGATTTTCGATTGGATTTAGATCGGGGCTCTGACTGGTCCACTCGAGGACATTTATCTTTTCGTTCCTTAGCCACCCCATTGTAGCTTTGGCTGTGTGCTTCAGGTTGTTATACTGAAAGGTGAACTTCTGTCCAAATTTCAGCTTTCTTGCAGAGGGCAGCAGGTTTTCATCTAGGATTTTTCTGTATTTTGCTCCATCCATTTTCCCTTCTATCCTGACAAGTGCCCCAGTCCCTGCTGATGAGCAACATCCCCATAACATGATGCTGCCACCACCATGCTTCATAGTATAGTCTAGTAGGAAGACTAGGTCCCCCTGCACCCCCCGGAGATATACTTCTAATCAGTGTTTCTAGATTGGAAAAAATGTGTAGAAAATGACTAGCTATGGCCCCAAGCTGAAAAAATGTCCCACATACCATTTTTATGCAAATTACTGCTGCAAATTTTATGCAAAATTATGCAAATTTTATGCAAATTTTTGATGAGGAGTAGAGTTGAGGGGTCTTTGAGGGCTTCATCGAGGTGCTCTCGGTTGCAAGACTGGGTCATTCTGAGAAGCACAGCAGGGTCAGAGATCATGATGTTCTCCTCCTCAGTGAATCTCTCCATCAACAGCCTCTCCATTGCCTCACACACTGTTTTGAGGCAAAAGAGGGACTTTGCGTAGGCCTTTCCACTGAGAACACCTTTGAGAGATCCACTTGTTACTAGTTGTGCCTCAAAGAGAATCTCTGCATATCCAGAACCACGCATCTTGTGTCCAGTGAGCATCCCGATGTAGTTCATGGATGTGTGGAAGGGTCCAATCGTTACTACATGACTAGCAAATTCATTTGGCCAGCGCCAGATGATGGGAAGGGCTTTCATGCAGACACCCAGATCAAATGTATTCAGGACCCATCTCTGACCCACCTCAGCAGTTGCTGCCTCGGAACGCTTCAGTAGCTCACGAACAACTGCGTTGTCTGTGATCGGTCTGTGCCTGGTGCCTGCATGGCATGGCAATGGCCTGCAGCCTGTGCCTGGGCTAGGGGGTTTCACCTCTGCAACTGGTTCTCCCCCACCCAGCAAATCAACAGTCGACTACTGCACGCCTATCCACCAACCGATCACAGACAACGCAGTTGTTCGTGAGCTACTGAAGCGTTCCGAGGCAGCAACTGCTGAGGTGGGTCAGAGATGGGTCCTGAATACATTTGATCTGGGTGTCTGCATGAAAGCCCTTCCCATCATCTGGCGCTGGCCAAATGAATTTGCTAGTCATGTAGTAACGATTGGACCCTTCCACACATCCATGAACTACATCGGGATGCTCACTGGACACAAGATGCGTGGTTCTGGATATGCAGAGATTCTCTTTGAGGCACAACTAGTAACAAGTGGATCTCTCAAAGGTGTTCTCAGTGGAAAGGCCTACGCAAAGTCCCTCTTTTGCCTCAAAACAGTGTGTGAGGCAATGGAGAGGCTGTTGATGGAGAGATTCACTGAGGAGGAGAACATCATGATCTCTGACCCTGCTGTGCTTCTCAGAATGACCCAGTCTTGCAACCGAGAGCACCTCGATGAAGCCCTCAAAGACCCCTCAACTCTACTCCTCATCAAAAATTTGCATAAAATTTGCATAATTTTGCATAAAATTTGCAGCAGTAATTTGCATAAAAATGGTATGTGGGACATTTTTTCAGCTTGGGGCCATAGCTAGTCATTTTCTACACATTTTTTCCAATCTAGAAACACTGATTAGAAGTATATCTCCGGGGGGTGCAGGGGGACCTAGTCTTCCTACTAGACTAGTAGGGATGGTGTTCTTTGGGTGATGTGCTGTGTTGGGTTTGCGCCAAACTTAACGTTTTGCTTTTAGGCCAAAAAGTTCCATCTTTGTTTCGTCAGACCACAAAACTTTTTGCCAAATGGCTTCAGAATCTCCGGAGTGTTTTTTTGCATACCTTCAAACAGGAAGGGCATCCGGCCATAAAAACATTGCCTCAAACAGGGAACCATGATTGTCATGGGACCCGCTAGGCTAACCCCCGCTCTAGCGGGGAAATCGGCCTTAAAACGATCATTCATATATTCTTCAAACAGGACTCGAGGTGAGCTTTTTTGAGTAATGGCTTCCTTCTTGCCACCCTACCGTACAGGCCAGACTTGTGGAGTGCTTGAGATATTGTTGTCGCATGCAACCAGTGACCAGTCTTTGCCATGAAGGCCTGTAGCTCTTTCAAAGTTACCATTGGTCTCTTTGTGGCCTCTCTGATCAGTCTCCACCTTGCTTGGTCATCCAGTTTGGAGGGACGGCCTGATCTAGGCAGGGTCTTTGTGGTACCATACGCTTTCCACTTCTTCATGATTGTCTTGACTGTGCTCCAAGGGATATATATTCAAGGCCTTTTAAATATTTTTAAACCCATCCCCTGATCTGTGCCTTTCCACAATTTTATCCCGGAGGTCTTTTAAAAGCTCCTTTGTGCTCATAGTTGAGTCTTTGCTGTGAAATTACCCATCAAAGGAAACCTACAGGAACAGCTGATTTTATTCTGAAATAATCAGAATCACTACAATTTAACACAGGTGGAGACCAATTAACTTGGTGTGTGATTTTGAAGGTGATTGGTTACATCTGAGCTAATTTATAATTGCTATTATAAGGGGGGTGGACACTTATCCAACCAAGATATTCTAATTTTGTATTTTTAATTAATCTTATGAAATTTGTAGAATATGTTTTTCACTTGTAAGTTGTAGGTTACGGTGTGTAAATAAAGGTGGAAAAAAGTCTGATTTAAAGCATTTGAATTCCAGGCCATAAGGAAACAAATGATGAATTTTTTAAAAGGGGGTGTAGACTTTCTATAGGCACTGTAACCCACTTACAGTGCCTTCAGAAAGTATTCACACACATTGACTTTTTCACATTTTGTTCTAAAAAAGATTTCTAAAAAAAAGTTTCCACTTTGACATTATATGGGGTATTATGTATAGATCAGCGACAAAAATCTAAATTTAATCTATTTTCAAGTCAGGCTGTAACACAACAAAATGTGAAAAAGTGAAGGGGTCTGAATACTTTCTGAAGGCACTGTACAATGATCCTCAAGTTATCTAATACGAAGAAGCATGATCGTGACAAACTTAAGCATAATTTTCGTTGAATGTAGAATTAGAGAAGCCTCTTGGTAGACATAGTGACTAAAAATGTTAATACGTAGAGGTCAGATTTTGCCCCTCCCTCAAATTTTGTCAGCTCCTCCCTATCCCAGCTTCCCCCATCCCTCTCTCTCCCATCTTCCCCACATCTCCCTCTTCCACCTTCTTCCTGCCTCTCTCTCTCCCAGCTCCCCCACTTTCTCCCCCTCCCCCAAACCCACTGGTCCCACACCCACCCAGCTTCATGCACATCCCACATCCACCCAGCTCCCCACCCCTTCCCCTACCCCACACCCTGTCCTTGCTCCTTTCCACATTCCTACATCTTATCCTGGCTATTGTGGTTTGATGGTGGCAGAGTTGCGCTTTACCTGGCGGCAGAGCTTCTCTTTACATCAATAACTCCACCTACAAGGCCTTCATCCACAGCTTGATGGATTGATGAAATACTGCTCTCTCCTCTGATCTGGCGCCTCTGCCTCACACTTTGCTCAGCTTGATGCTGTGGAAACCAAGGCCTTCAGGATTATTGTAATCTCTTGCGATGAAGCTGAGTATATGGGCCTATCATTTTCACATCACACACAGGTCAGTGGTTTCTCTGTCTTCTACTGCCTCCTTTCTGGTCTTGCACCCTCTGCTCTCCCCCTCAGGTTTCTGTAGGGCTCACATGGTCCACATCAACCCCATTCTGGGGAAACTACCCAAATCCAGGATCATTGCTCACCTACACTCATATTCATTCTACTTTTTTTTCCTGCCAGTGGAACCAGCTTCTACATCCTCTTGAATCCCATTCTTTACTCCATGTCTTCAGACAGCTGTTCACCATCACCTCAGATAATTCCCCACCCCAAACCAGATATTTTCTACCACAGTCAACTCTCCCAAAGACCACCTCTTTCCAAGTTTCCAGTTTTTCCTTCCTGGGCATTTGCTTCTGTATCCATCTTGTCCACCCTGTGTGCCCTCATTATTGCCCACTTCCCTTATTCCTCCAAGTCTCCCTCTATTTTGTCCTTTATCCCTTATATTGGTGTTTTCCTCATCTTTGTACTGTTCCTTATGCTCTGTTACGTCCTGATCCATTGTATGTTCTAGCTCTTCAGTGAGCCTCACCTTTGTATACAAAAAAGTGATTGCGAAGGAAAGCTGGGACGGTGGCAGCTCGGGAGGCATGTTTACATGTTTGTAGTTTGTCAATTTTGAAAATCTATTGATGTTTCTTGTTTCCATTGTATGTGAACACCACTTTTTGAACCGGTGGCGGATCATAGTAAAATAAAAGCAAATAAACGTGGTGAGTTTCTCGGTGCAGTTTGTCACATTATCGTTTATATATTCCCCATAAAGTTAGTTCTTGGTAAACAAAGGGGGAAAAAAGAAAAAGGCTCCATTTTCATTGACTCTGTTTATCATACTAAAATACGCCATTTCTGTCTGTCTGTCTGATGAATTTTTGACGCCAATACATTCTGTCGTTACTTATCCAATCTCAACCAAACTTGACAGGATGACGAAGGGTTACACAATGAAGGTTGTAGCGCATTCATTTCCCCCTCTCCCCAAGGGGGTTTTCTCCCCCGAGCGGGTTTTCCCTGCCATTGCCGTCAATGGGTTGCGTGTTGAGGTGTATAGCCATATTAAGTTAGCTTTATCGTGGCGTTTTTCCAAAGCCGCTTCGAATAACAAAATTAATGATAATTGCGTAATATTCATGTTATTACAAAACAATATTAATACCAATAATATCCCACCTCCCCAAGGGGTTTTTCCAGCGAGTCAACGTATATAAATAGCTTATCATGGTGTTTTTGTGGGAGCAACGGCCTCTACCAGAATTAATGAACAGTAATGAATATTATGAACCACAAACACGTATGATTAGCTTTTTAAACAGTCGCTAATGCTGTTTATAACACTAAATGAAGAAATTTGGAGGAATCCCGACATGCGTGAGGTAAGTTTTACTTTCAGGACTGAGCGAAGATCTACTGTAGGCCTACTCTAGGTACCCCATAAGTGTTGGGTTAATAACATGACCCTTCCTGGCGCTAACGTGGCGTTTTTCGTAGCGAACTTTTGAAACTCGCTCCTTCTGTTTAACACGAAACTGAAAGGGAGGAAGCCCGGGGTGTGCTCGTTTACCAAGCAGCTAGCTAGCGCTTGCCAAGCCAGCTGTTCCTTAACAGTTTTGAATGGAGTGCTTGCTCGAATGCTTTAACCACTTGGCTATCTCTCCACAAGAAACTTGGTAAATGAACACACACCCGATGTTCTTGAGACCCGACCATACAACACAACACAACAACATGCATTTTAAGGCCATGTTCCCTGCTAGAGCGGGGGTTAGCCTTGCGGTCCCCATGACAATCTTCTCCATTTTGCCCTATTTTCTGCATCTCTCCTTGTTAACCCCCTTGCCCGCATTTCTTCTTCCACCATCTTTAGCCAAGTCTTTCTCGGTCTTCCCCGTCCTCTACTTCCTTCTACATTAACTTCCATCACTCTTCTCAACCAGTCACTTTCATCCTTCCTCAATACATGACCAAACCATCTCAACCTGTTCCTCTTCACAGCATCAATCACAGGCAATATTCCCATCATCTTTCGCAATTCATCATTTGTCTTCCTCTCTCTCAACGATACTCCGCACATCCATCGAACCATTCGCATTTCCACCCTTTCCAGCCTTCGTTGCTGCTCTACGTTCATTACCCATGTCTCGCTCCCATAAATCATAACACTTCTCACACATGCAGCATACACCTTTCCCTTCAGCTTCAGCGACACTCTCCTCCTCATCAGCATGCCACTCAGTTCCCGAAACTTCTTCCATGCACATCTCACTCGAGCAACCGTTGCCGAGTCTGATCCACCTTCTCCATTCAGCATGTCTCCGAGGTAGCAAAATGTTTTCACACCTTCCAGCTTCACGCCGTCTCCAAGATCCAACTCAACATTTCCTCCATCTGCAGCTCCCTCTGTGCACACCTTACATTTGAATGTAGCTGCCACACTGGTTAATGACCCTCTCAGACCACTACATTTTTGATGAACCCACTCTGCACACATTGTACATTGAATGGAGTTCACTCCGACACCCTTCCTGCACACAGCACACGGCCACTTCCCAGTTCTTTCCACCTCACCACATGCTTTACCACTTGCCATCACCTTTGTCTTTCCGATATTCACCTTCAGACCTTTTGTCTCCATACATTCCTTCCACTTGTTCATCTTTTCCTTCAGTCCATCCATACTTTCCGCAATCAACACCAGATCATCTGCATACAACAACTCCCACGGTAAACCCTCCTTTACGGTCTGAGCCAGCACCTCCATCACAGCTACAAATAGTAGTGGACTTAGTACCGACCCCTGATGCACTCCCACCTTCACCTCAAACTCACCACTGTTCCCGTCCTTCGTCCTTACAGCTGTGCGCGCTCTTTTGTACATTGCCATCACTACTCTGATCAACCATTCCTCCACTCCTAACTTCCTCAATGCCCATGTCAATACTTTGCGTGGAACCCTACGCAAAGTATTGACATGGGCATTGAGGAAGTTAGGAGATCCCGACCATAGATCGACTGTAATCTATATACCCCAAAGAGGAATGACCCGTCCTGCCCCTCCCGTAGTGAGCGGGTGTACTCGTCATTTAAATTTGGGGGATGACTAAACTGCAAAACCAAGATGAAATAGAATTGGGAAAGAAAGCCTTTCTTAGAAAATGATAGTTATATCTGTTCTGTTACAAGATAATAATGGTCTTCACTACAAAGAAGGGTGATGTATTGTTTTTCCTTGTTTGACTTTCTTTTCTATAATTACTCCCATTCCTTCATTTTCCAGCTAAGCCTGTCACAAATATAACTATAACGGCACTCAGTTAGAGCCATACAGTACCAGGCTGAACAGTTTACGTTTTGTATCGCACTGATAGGCCGGATCTGGATTCGGACCTGAACCAAAATCGAATCGGTTTGTTCTTGTCACCTAACCAACGTGGCCACCAAGTTTTGACATAATCCATCCACAACTTTTGAGATATCATACTATATATCGTTTTTTGCCCTATCTCTCAATGGTGAAGACCAATCGCTAAAAAATTCTCGGATCTAGATCCGGATTTTAACCAAAATCGATCACCATCACCATCACTGGTTTGCCAAGATGTCCCCGCTTAATGTCCTCCCGGTTAACGTTGTTCGTTATAACCTCAATGCTATTTAAATACCAAGGCTTCACAGAAGGTCGTGATATTTACCTATGACTTGCTATTACGTCGTCGGTTATATAAATGTCTTGAAAAGTCTTCGGTGGTAGGGGAAGGTGGTACAAAATGGACCCCTGGGGTCATATGGACCCCTTGGTATATTCCACCAGCAGCAGCTTGTATCCTCCTACCATTTGTATCCTCCTACCTCCTACCATTTGTATCCTCCTACCTCCTATCCTCCTACCTCCTCCTTGTATCCTCCTACCTCCTACCATTCTCGGCTGCTGGTGGAATATACCAAGGGGTCCATATGACCCCAGGGGTCCATTTTGTACCACCTTCCCCTACTATGAAATTTATAAAGAAAATAAGAAGCGGAGCAGCGAGCAGTCAACCGTTGATCCTTTTTTTTCGAGAGGGAGGAAATTGGTCATTCTCAACAGCCAGCAGAAACCTTGACGTCACAGCAAGTGGGAGGACCCTCCGGATCTCATTGACTCGTCACCCTCACACACCCCACTCTCCGCTCTCCACCAGCAGATTGTTTTTCACTTGTAAGTTTTCACTTGTAATTTGTCTGTAGTTTATTTTACATTTATTTACAGTGCTGTATTACAATGTACACTGCAGCATATATAAACCATGATAAGTGTGTGAATTTACTTAAATGTGATGCATTTAATGGGAGTGAAGGCCCCTATTTACATTAATTCTAACGAGATAAATTGATCCATGTAACGTCGTTTTACTTAACATTGTGTTTTCAAGAACGTAACCACGACATAAACAAAGGACTAAGTGTATTCAGCGAAATAACTTATGACTGGTTATTAATACCGTTCAGGTAAATATTACCGACATATCTACGAAATATATTTTTTGATAAAACGAAGCACAGGTTAGGCCTATGTATTGCTATATATGGGAATTATAATAAGAATGCTGATGTTTTAATAATCCATTATTCTTTCACACTGAGAAGGTTTTTTTGCTGCTCATCGAGTCACAACTTCTGGCACATGGACAGAACTACCAACAATAAGTTTGCCCAGGACGCTGATAAAAAGCCTGTAAGCACATGCACCCCATTGGGAATTGTGACGAACAGAGTGAGTAACTTTGCATTGCAATCCCAAAAATGCCGTTTATTCGTGATAAATGGAACATTTTAGCTCTTTCACGAGCCTCGATTCAGTATACAAAAAACAAACAAACAAAAAAAAGACCCTGCAACTCATGCCTGCAGAGGAAGTTTGGAACACCGGCCGCATTTTCCATACTATCATGTAACTTTGCTAAATAATTCTCCATGGGTAGGTACTCCGATGTTGAAAGCTTCATGCCAATCGCTCAAGCGGTTGTGGAGAAAACGAATTTAAAATATATTGGAACAGCATTCGTAGAGAGCATAGTCTCACCTCGTGTGTTTGTTCTGAGCAAAAAAAGCAAAAATCTGAGCATTGTTAACTGAACACGCTATATGGCCCATATACCCATTTCATCCATACACCCTATTATGTCACATGGTTTATAGGTAATGGGTTGTGTACGTCATAAATTTAATTGTTCACTCACATCTGGTCATAGATCAGATATTTATATGAAGTTTCAGATTTTTGTATATGGATTTCAATTCAACCAATTATGGCTGGAATACCACTCCACCAATGACATCATCGTTATCACCCTATATATCCCATGGGGGAATTGATGACATGTGCCAAGTAAAAAAAAAAAAAACGTTCATTCAGTCGTTTCGGAGAAAATTATGTCCAATTTTTTTTCTTTAATCTAACATGGCTGCCTTACCCATGTGACCTATGATGTCAGAGTTAGCAATAAAATATTATCCATGGAGAGTCCCTCCTATGTTTGAAGTTTCACATCGATTGGACAAAAAATTTTTTACAGCGAAAATATGTGGACCAGAACACACAGAGACAGACAGATGCACAGACAAGGGCATTGCGATAATCTCGCATCCACTTTGGGACGAACGCACGGCTAGAGCTGCCCCAGTCAACTGTAAGTACTGTTATTGTGAAGTGGAAACATCTCGGAGCAACAACAGCTCTGCCGCGAAGTGGTAGGCCACACAAGCTCACAGAATGGGATCGCCGAATGCTGAAGTGCGTAGCGCATAAAAATCGTCTATCCTCACTCCTCAGTTGCAACACTCACAACCGAGTTCCAAACTGCCTCTCGAAGCAACATCAGCACAACAACTGTTCGTTGGGAGCGTCATGAAATGGGTTTCCATGGCCGAGCAGCCGCACACAAGCCTAACATCACCATGCGCAATGCCAAGCGTCGGCTGGAGTGGTGTAAAGCTCACCACCATTGGACTCTGGAGCAGTGGAAACACGTTCTCTGGAGTGATGAATCACGCTTCACCATCTGGCAGTCCAACGGCCGAATCTGGGTTTGGTGGATGCTAGGAGAACGCTATCTGCCTGAATGCATAGTGCCAACTGTAAAGTTTGGTGGAGGAGGAATAATGGTTTGGGGCTGTTTTTCATGGTTTGGGCTAGGCCCCTTAGTTTCAGTGAAGGAAAATCTTGATTGTATGCTTCCAACTTTGTGGTAACAGTTTGGGGAAGGCCCTTTCCTGTTTCAGCATGACAATGCCCCCATGCACAAAGCGAGTTCCATACAGAAATGGTTTGTTGAGATCGGTGTGGAAGAACTTGACTGGCCTGCACAGAGCCCTGACCTCAACCCCATCGAATACCTTTGGGATGAATTGGAACGCCAACTACGGGCCAGGCCTAAATCGCTCAACATCAGTGCCCAACCTCACTAATGTTCTTGTGGCTGAATGGAAGCAAATCCCCACAGCAATGTTCCAACATCTAGTGGAAAGCTTTCCAAGAAGAGTGGAGGCTGTTATAGCAGCAAAGGGGGGGGGGGGGGGGGGGGGGGGGGTGGACCAACTCCATATTAATGCCCATGATTTTGGAATGAGATGTTCGGGTGTCCACATACTTTTGGCCATGTATTGTATACTAGCAGAGTTGCCCGGAAAATAAAGTCAATCACGTGTGTGGTGGGCTTTTTATAGTCAGAGGAAGCCTTGCCCCTTGGGTACGCCTCTAGTCTAAATCTGATGCACCCATATTTTTTGTCGTGAAAAGTTACCCCCCATGAACCCCTTCTTCCCTCTCTAAGTCACTTCCTTAGGCTGTCCATGAGGCACAACCGAACAAACAGACGTTCACATTTATGTGTATTATTAGAGATAGAGATCAAATAATATATATATATATATATATATATATATATATATATATATATATATATATATATATATATATATATAATATTATATATATATATATATATACACACACACACACACACACCTTTAAATTTTCAATTCTCTATGAGTAGGTGTTTCTATGTTGAAAGTTTCGTGTCAATCACTCAAGCCAGTTGCGGAGAAAACGAATTAAAAAATAAACGTCTTGTTAAAGAATAATGAATGATAATTAATATAAAATAAATAATTAAGAATTAATTAATTAAAATCAATTAAATGTTAATAATGAATTGATAATAATTTAATTAATTGTGAGTTTATAACAAATAATTATATGATTAGAATTATTAATAATGAATGAAATCGAATTTATAATTAAATAGACGTCCACAGATCACAACCATCGTTGACCATGCGTTGTCGGAGTTGACCATGTGGAGTTGACCATCATGTAGGGGGGAGGGGGGGGGCTCATGTTGCCCGTGATGATGTGGGTAAGAGGGGTGTCCGTCATGGTCCCCCGGTGATGACGTGGGTAGGGAGTGGGGTCCATCATGTTTCCTGTGATGTTGTGGGTAGAGAGAATCCGTCATGTTCCCCGTGATGATGTGGGTAGGTGGGGGGGCTCATGCTCCCCGTGATGATGTGGGTAGGGGGGGGGGCTCATGTTCCCCGTGATGATGCGGTAGGGGGGGCTCATGTTCCTCGTGATGCGGTAGGGGGGGGCTCATGTTCCCCGTGATGATGCGGTAGGGGGGGCTCATGTTCCCCGTGATGATGCGGTATGGGGGGCTCATGTTCCCCGTGATGATGTGGGTAGGGGGGGCTCATGTTCCCCGTGATGATGCGGTAGGGGGGGGCTCATGTTCCCCGTGATGATGTGGGTAGGGGGGGCTCATGTTCCCCGTGATGATGTGGGTAGGGGGGGGCTCATGTTCCCCGTGATGATGCGGGTAGGGGGGGGGGTCATGCTCCCCGTGATGATGTGGGTAGGGGGGGGGGGCTCATGTTCCCCGTGATGATGTGGGTAGGGGGAGCAGGGCTCCGTCATATTCCCGTGATGATTGGGTGGGGGGATCCATCATGCTCCCGTGGTGTAACGTCGGCCGAGGCCCTCGCTTTTTGTACTTTTTTATAATTTTCCTCCACAACCACTTGAGCGATTAACACGTCACTTTCAACATTGGAGCGCCGACCCATATGGAAATTTTAAATAACGTTACATGATTATCGGGAGGTTTCAGTACCCATGATGCAGGACGTCAAGCGCCATATTGGTTGGCAAGCAAAACAAGCAGGGAAAGGTGAGCAAGGATAGATTACTTGCAAGGTGCCGATATGCCCGTTCCTTGGGCTGTGATAAACTACAGCAATTGTACAAACTGCAGTGCTACTGATGCTGTCGTTGCCATGGAAATGAATACAGGCACAACCAACATGGCGGCGCGCACGGCATTATGGGATAACTCTGAAAATCCTCGATTGGATGGGAAATGCGGCCAGCGGTCCGTAAAGTTTGCTTTCTGTAGGTTTGGGTTGCAGGGTGTTTCACGTATCAGGATCATACGGCTTCGATCGAATTACCTCACAAAACTGGAGTCAGATATGAAACGGTCCCGCTAGGAAACGGATACGGTAGTTAACTTCCTGGGCGGTCCAATGAGGGAGGAGTAAACGAGGAAGGAGGAGGAGCATATGATGAGGGAACGCCTTTTTGGAAAGACGAAGTTAGATTGAGATACCCGTTGCTCGTAATGTCACACACGTGAAGCGACGTGGTGCTGGGACGTGGTGCTGGTGCTGCTCGTACGCGATGCCTGCGTGGCGGAGGAACCTGCGCTTGTGTCTGCAGCCTGTTCGTGAGGACGGTAAGGAAGAACTCGTTACGCCGTGCTTGGTGTGAATTATAACCTCGCCGAAAATTGACACTTTAAGTACTCATGGGCAATACGGTTTAGGGCGGTGTATGTTTAAAGAGAACATTTCCATAGATTGAAACGTTAGTACAGTGGTTGTACTTGTAGTTGTAGTGAGGTCGAGGTGCAGTGTACACGTCAATGTAGCGAACTCGCTTTACTGGATTATCATTTGTACTGAAGCGCGGTGTTACGCGCGCTGCTTGTAAGCAAGGAGGACGCGGTAAGTTGTAAGAGTCTTTATTCAAGAGCTCCACTGTAACACTCCACTGGAGCGTTCCGGGCAGGGCTGCCACTCTAAATTTTCATTTTCCCCTACCACGCGAGCGCATTTTCCCCTACGTTTCCCCTACGCCCATCCCTAAAAAAAATAAAAAATACTGCACCTACACTGTGTTCCCACAAGTTCAAAACAAGAACTCCATACAATAAGGCTGAAAATTCGCAATATTGGACCAAATTCCCCAAATCCATTTTACATACATATACCGTAGTGAAAATAAGTTTTATAAAATATTTTTTTTCAGTTTTTATTTTATTTTATTCTTTCATTACAAAAGTTGTAAAAAATACTTTTTGGCATAGAAAAAGTAAAGTTTTCTTTGGTATTTTAGCTAATAAATTGCTTATTCCTCCCCTACATATTGTCATTTTACCCCTTCTTTCCCCTACATATTGCCATTTTCCCCGTGCATATCCCGCGGCCACGCCTACCCCTCGGGCGTGGTCGCCGCCCACGCCTACCCCTCGGGCGTGGCCGCTGCCCACTTGGCGCGCGGAATGATGTCATCACGCCAGTGAGCTTTCGTGTCCACCACACGCGCTCCCCCAGAATTCCCGCGCACCTGGAGGGCCAGTTTGCGGGGCAAACGGATGACCCGGCCGAAGCGCCCTCTGGCGACTGGCGGCGTCCGGGGTGCAGGGATGCCAGCTGGGATGCCTCCGGCTGCACCCGGGATGGGTGCAGGCTCGGGGGGCGGCGTGCCGGCGGGGCCGGGCGGTGCCCGGGGTCCGCCCGCCGGGGGGCGGCCCCGACGCGGGGGCCGAGCCACCGGCGGTGGGTGGTCCACGTCGAGGTGGGCCGGCTTGAGGCGGTCGATGGAGACACGGTCAGGAGTGCCGCCGATGTCCAAGGTGAAATGTTTCACCCCGGTCTCCAGCACGCGGAAAGGCCCGTCGTACGGGGGCCGCAGTGGTGTCCGGTGGGCGTCGTGCCGGACGAAGACTTACTCCGTGGTGCGAAGCTCCGGGGCGACGTGCGTAGGTGGGTGCCCGTGGTGCGCCGTGGGCACCGGGGCGAACCTCTGGGCGGTCTCCTGCAGTGCGGAGCGCTCCTGCGCCGCGGACCATGGTGCCGTGGAGTCGGGGAGGAACTCGCCCGGCACCCGCAGCGGTTGCCCGAAGACCAACTCAGCCGTGGATGCGCGCAGGTCGTCCTTGGGCGCCGTCCGGAGGCCCAGCAGCACCCAGGGGAGCCTGTCGACCCAGCCGCCGTCGCGAGGGTCGCCCGCAGCGCGGCCTTCAACGAGCGGTGGAACCGCTCGCACAGGCCGTTAGCCTGGGGGTGGTAGGCCGTGGTGCGGTGCCGGTGCAGCTGGACCCCGAGCCGCCGCACGACCGCCCCCCAGAGCTCCGAGGTGAACTGGGGGCCGCGGTCGGACGAGATGTCCGAGGGGGCGCCGAACCGGGCGACCCAGGTGGCGATGAACGCCTGCGCGATGTCCGCCGCCGTCGTTGACGCCAAAGGCACCGCCACCGGGTGGTGCGGTCCATCATGGTCAGGACGTGGGTGAAACCCCGCAAGGGGGGCAGAGGTCCCACTAGGTCCACGTGAACGTGGTCAAACCGACGTTCCGGCACCGCAAACGGGGCCAACGGGGCCAATGGGGCCTGGGTGTGTCGGTGCACCGTCGCGCGCTGGCACGCGAGGCACGTCCTGGCCCAGCCGCGGACGGCCTTCCGGAGGCCATGCCAGACAAACTTGTCGGCGATCAACCTCTGGGAGGCCCTCGTGCCCGGGTGGGACAGGCCGTGGATGGCGTCGAAAATCTGGCGCTGCCAGCCCGCGGGCACGATGGGGCGAGGCCGCCCGAGGGAGACGTCGCACCAGAGGGCAGTGCCCGTGCCGTTGAACGGCACCTCGGTGACGCGGAGGCCCGTAACGGCGGTCCGCAAGGCCTGGACGTCGGGGTCGGCAGCCTGGTCCGCCACCATCCGGGCATAGTCGATGCCGAGGTGGACCTCGTGGGCAACGGACCGGGAAAGGCAATCCGCCACCGGGTTGTCCTTCCCCGCGACGTGCCGGATGTCCGTCGTGTATTTGGACACGGCCGAGAGGTGACGCTGCTGCCGGGCCGACCACGGCTCGGCGACCTTGCCCATCGCGAACACCTGTGGCTTGTGGTCGACGAAGGCCGTGAACGCACGGCCCTCAAGCAGATGGAGGAAGTGCCTGACCGCCACGTGGAGCCCGAGCAACTCGCGGTCGAAGGTACTGTACCGGCGTTCGGGCGGGCGAAGCTGCCGGCTGAAGAACGCCAGCGGTTGCCAAGCTCCACGCACCCATTGCTCGTGCACCGCGCCCACCGCGTAGTCCGAGGCGTCGGTGGTGAGGGCGATCGGGCGCCGGGTGCGCGAGCATGGTGGCATTAGCCAAGGCGAGCTTCGCGCCCACGAATGCCGCGTCTATCTGCTCGGTCCAGGTAACGTCACCTTTGCCCGGCTTCCCTCGGAGTGCCTCGTGCAGGGGGCGCAGGAGCTGGGCGATGCGGGGCAGGAACCGTTGGTAAAAGTTTACCATGCCCAGGAACTCCTGGAGCCGCCTGATCGTGTGGGGGCGCGGAAACCCCTTCACCGCCTCCACCTTGGCCGGTAGGGGGACGGCCCCGTGCCTGGTGACGCGGTGCCCCAAAAAGTCGATTTCAGTGACACCGAACCGGCACTTGGCGGGGTTCACGATCAGGCCGTGCTGGCCCAGGCGTTCGAAGAGCGTGCGGAGATGGTGGAGGTGCTCTTCGCGGGACGCGCTTGCGACGAGGATATCGTCCAGATAGACGTAGACGAAATCCAAGTCGCGCAAGACGCTGTCCATGAGGTGCTGGAATGCCTGAGCCGCATTCTTCAAACCGAAGGGCATCCGAAGAAATTCGAAAAGACCGAACGGCGTGATGACAGCCGTCTTCGGGATGTCCTCCGGCCTGACGGGGACCTGGTGGTAACCACGTATGAGGTCCACCTTCGAGAAGAAGGACATATTCGCCAAGCGGGCGGAAAAGTCCTGAATATGGGAGACGGGGTAGCGGTCGGGGGTGGTGGCGTCGTTGAGACGGCTGTAGTCCCCGCACGGTCGCCATCCCCTGCCGGGCTTGGGCACGATGTGGAGCGGCGACGCCCAAGCACTCTCGGAGCGCCGCACGATGCCGAGCCGCTCCAGCGTAGCAAACTCGGCTTTAGCAACCGCGAGCTTCGTCGGCTCGAGGCGGCGTGCCCGGGCATAGACCGGTGGCCCGGCGGTGGGGATGTGATGTTCCACCCCGTGCTTGACGGTCCCCGCCGAGAAGGTGGGCCTCGTGAGGGCCGGGAAACGGGCGAGGAGGCGGGTGAATTCGTCCGCTGCCGGAAGCGTGCAGATGAACCTGGCCGGAACCGAACCGCTCAGCAAGCCGCTCGGCGAGCCGCTCGATGAGCCGCTCCGTGAGCTGCTCAACGAGGCGGGCAGCGCGCAAGCGAGCGAGCTGAACGTCTCGGCCTGGACAAGCCTTCTGTGCTTTACGTCCACCAAGAGGCCATTGGCACAAAGGAAGTCCGCGCCAAGCAGTGCCATAGGCACGTCGGCAGTCACGAACGACCATCGGAAAACCTGCCCTCCGAACCGCAGAGAAAGGCAGCGTTTTCCGTATGTGCAGATGGGCGTACCGTTGGTAGCAAGCAGAGCGGGACCCCGGGTCGCGATCTGCTTGTCGGACGTACCGGCGGGAACGACGCTCACCTGCGCTCCCGTGTCGCACAGGTAACGGCGCCCGGATAAGGTGTCCGTTATGTACAGGAGGCTGTTTAATCGGCCGGCACTCAGTACCACTACCGAGGGCCGGCCCGGGCGTTTCCCGACCTGCCGAATGAGCACGGCGGGCGACATTGCCGGGCCTCGTGGCCGAACCTAGCGTGGAAATGGCACCAGGTTTGCGGCGAAGCCGGAGGCCGCGGTTTCCGCGGTGGTGGTGGGCGGGGCGTGGCGGCCGTCACGAGGCGCCCCTCGGAGTAGGGGTGGGCACCCGCAGGAGGTTCAGCGGCTACGCGGTGCATCGCGTAGTAGGGGTGGGCACCCGCAGCAGTTTCGGGCTCGGGAGCTGCTACGGCCGCACCAAAACTCGCCTGCGTGTCCAAAGTCGCGTAGAACTTGTCGGCCACGGCCGCGAGCGCTCGGGGTTCCGTTGTCGCAGAACCGGCCAACGCAAGGCGTACTCATGCCGGCAGCTGGCGTCGAAATAACGCCCGGAATAGAGCGTTCGGGGTTTCGTCGCCCATGAGCGACAGCATATGATCCATTCGGACCGACGGTCGCGTGTCACCGAGCTCGGGGAGGTCCAAGAGGCGATCGGCCCATGCGTCCACCGTGAGGCCGAACGTGGCGAGGAGGAGACGCTTGATCGCCTCGTACCTGTCGTCGGCCGGTGGGTTCCTCAGGACCGACACGACGCGGGCGGCCGTGCCGGCCCCGAGGGAGGCGACCACGTGGCAGTAGCGTGTCTCGTCCGCCGTGATGCCTCGAAGCCTGAACTGGGCTTCGGCCTGCAGGAACCAGATCTCCGCCTGAGCTTCCCAGAACTCGGGGAGCTTTATCGCTACCGCGTTGGTTGCCATGGCTGTGGCGGGTTCGGGTGGTCAGTGATGGCTGACCAGAACGTCAGAGGTCACCAATGAAGCGCGGTGTTACGCGCGCTGCTTGTAAGCAAGGAGGAAGTGGACAACGCGGTAAGTTGTAAGAGTCTTTATTCAAGAGCTCCACTGTAACACTGGAGCGTTCCGGGCTGCGCGCCCGGTGTATATCCCGTGGCCGCCGCCCACTTGGCGCGCGGAATGATGTCATCACGCCAGTGAGCTTTCGTGTCCGCCACAGTACTACAATTGATTCGGACATTGTAAAACACTCGATCTATTTTCCTGAGAACTTAATAACTCGTTAAGTTTCTTCGTGAACTGAAATCGATTAATTGTTTCTCGAAATGAAAGACCTGCACAATTAAAGATCTCTCTCTCACCCCGTACCCCTCCATCTTGAGAATAAATCGCAATAATAACCTTGCTGGGGGGTGGGGGGGTGGGGGGGGGGGAGGAGGGAGGGAGGGAGGGATATCTGCCACGTTCCCTGTAATGATGTGGATAGGGGGGGGGGGGGAGGAGGGAGGGAGGGATATCTGCCTGCCACTTTCCCTGTAATGATGTGGATAGGGGGATAGCGGGAGGGGGGGGGGGGGGAGGAGGGAGGGAGGGATATCTGCCACTTTCCCTGTAATGATGTGGATAGGGGGAGGGGGGGGGGTCCATCATGCTCCCATGATGATGTGGATAGGGGGAGGGAGGGGGGGGGGTGCATCATGCTCCCATGAGGATGTGGATAGGGGGAGGGGGGGTCCATCATGTTCCCTGTAATGATGTGGATAGGGGGAGGTGGGGGGGTCCATCATGTTCCCATGATGATGTACAGCATGCTCTGAATGAAACAAAGGTGGAACTGCTCTGCTTGCTTGGTCTAATAAATACGTTTCTATGATAGCAGAGCAAAAATGACATTACAAACAACATTTTCACCTTAACACACATCAAACCCCTTTTTTGCGGCCATATTTATATTTTATTTGTTTTTTGTGACTTTAAATTTTCCCCAGGGTTTATTTTATTTTATTACATCCTGTTACAAAACAAAACCTTACCTGCTATTGTGGCAAATACTGTATCGGAAAATGTAAAAGGACTGAAGTCTTTGACCTTTGCTTTCTTAAACATCTTTACCTGTCACCGAAGGTGTTACCACAGAGATAATGTTTTCATTTCTGTGTGTCTGTCTATGAACAGGATATCTCAGAGTTGTGGACAGATTCGGACGAAAATTGTTGGATGGTTTGGGCGTTTGACAAGGATGAAATGATTAGATTTGAGCTCAGGTCCGAACCCAGATCCGGATACCAGAATGTTATAGTGATTTTTCACCATTGAGAGAAGGGGCTAAAAACAAGATATAACACGATATTTCAAAAAGTTGTGGACAAGTTATGACAAAACTTTGTGGATGAGTTGGGTAAGTGACAAGAACAAGCCGATTCGATTTTGGTTTCGGTCCGGATTCAGATCCGGCAATCAGTGGGATCAAAACGTAAGCTGTTCAGCCTGGAAATGGACATGTATCTCCCTGGGACATTTTTGCAAAGGCATTCACTATTTGAAGCTAAGTCGTACATCCGTGGGATTTTAGCTTTGATGTGCAATTTTCCCCTCTGTCTTTTTTTTTTTAAATCACCACAAGATCAAGGCACAGGGAAGAGTGAGGTGGTGGAGGGTAAAAGGCAATGAACTGTTAGTGAGGTAGTAGGGACTTAGTTGGGATTGTGTTGGAGCCCCGGAGGACAGATTGGGAGTGAAGAGTCTCAGGAGGGCAGTTCCATAAACGGGACATGTGGTGAACACCAGAGTGGATATGTGCAGTAAGTATGGATTTTTGGAATTTAACCAGGAAGTTTACTTCCTAGAATAATTTGTGTGTCCTGGAGGAGTTAGGGAGGGGAGAGGGTTGAAAGAGCAGAGGGAGCTAAACTGGAGGAGAGGAGGCTTTAAAAAAAAAAAAAAAGAGCACAAAAAATTGTGTTTTTTTTTTTTTTTTTTTTTTTTTTTTTTTTTGTGTATACAAGGTCGAGGCTCGTGTGAGAGCTAACATTGATCACAAAAAGACAAACTCACATAAAACATGATAAAGGGAGCGGGAGACGATGGAGAGCAGGGACATCGGGAGATCTATGGAAGGGAGAGGGCTTGGGGGTTGAGGGGAGGAGAGGGCTTGGGGGGGGGGGGGGGGGGTGGGAGAGATAAAATAAAATAAAAAACACGTGGACACTGCAAGGACTTCCAGGAAAAAAGTCGGTATTTCAAAAAAGTGGATCTGGGGTGAATTAGCGGGGGTAGAAAAGATCATGGTTTTGGATGGGGGAAGATAAGAGATGGTGGTGAACAGCTTCGGACATTGTACAGCTTCGAACAGCTTCGGACTTCGGACATTGACGCATAAAACATAAAACATATGATAAAGGGAGCAGGAAAACAAAAACAAGAAAAAAAAATGTTATAAACACCACATGTTTATAAAGAGGCATGCCATGTAGAAACACACCACATGTTTATAAAGAGGGATGCCATGTAGAAACACACCACATGTTTATAAAGAGGGATGCCATGTAGAAACACACCACATGTTTATAAAGAGGGATGCCATGTAGAAACACACCACATGTTTATAAAGAGGAATGCCATGTAAAACGTAGATCTAGAACCTCTACTTTAGACGTTACTAGCAGGGGCTACCTGACACCCCAAACTGAATCTTCACTGAATAAAACGTTTCTTTAAAACTTCTTAACATAGACAATGCTTATAATGCATTCTCAAGCTGTCGATGCCAGGCTTGGCATTTGTGAATTGTGACAGCCCATGCTAATTTTAACGGAAACTGGCGACGTGCTATCTGCGCTCCCTTTTTTCCAACTTTTTCATACTTTTTTTTTTTTTTTTTTTTTTTTTTTGTCCCTGCTCTCGGATGTTGTGTGTGTGTGCTTCCCCTTTTCTCCGCATCTTGTCTTCCGCTCCCTCTTTTTGTGTATTTTGTTTGTCTGGTCGATTTGTTTGTGAAGTTAATGTTAGCTCTTTCACGAGCCTCGATTCAGTATACAACAAAAAAAGAAAAAAAAAAAAAAAAAAAAAAAAAAAGCTGTTTTAAAGACCTGGAGGGAGGAGTGGGATTGAAGAGAGTGAGGGAGTTTGTTCCAGAGGTGGGAGAAAATAGGAATGAAAGAGTGAAGGTGAATAGAGCATCTTGATTTTGGCAGTTTAACCATAAGAGGGTTGCTGGCAGATCTTGTGCAACCTTTAGGAATATTTGGGGGACAGAGCACAGATAGAGCTGTGGGAGCTATACCGGAGAGGAGTCAGTAGAAGACAAAGACCACCAACCTGCCTGTGGTGAGTGAGTGAAAGGCCCTCGGAGTTAACTTCATCGCGGGAGATTCCAATGATTCTGAAAGCTTTGGTTTCAACAGCGTGAAGCCAAGCTATGTGTGAGGCAGGAGCACCGGCCCAGAGGGGAGTCTCACTATATCGGAAATGCCAATAATGTTGAGAGTTTTATATTGCATAAAATCCAAGAGAGATATAGAGATAGATACAGTCACATGAAAAAGTAAGTACACCCCATGTAAAATTTTGACTTTTTCAACATACAGGGTGTCTCAAAATAGATGGAACCCATTAACATGATAATAATTTATTACTCAGACAAGAAACTCCAAAAAAGATTACATCTCCTTGAAGCTGATATGATAACAATTAAAAAACTGAAGATTTGAGGTCTCTAGCTCAAAGGATACATTTATTAGAGCACATGTTCCAAATGACCGCCTTTGCGCCTTAGACACACTTGAAGCCGACGAGCGAAGTTGTCAATCACCCTGACACACTCTTCCTTCCTGATGGCACGAATCTTCTGGGTGATGGCCACTTTCAGTTCAGAAATGGATTGAGGACGATTCTCATACACGTGGTCCTTCAAGAACCCCCCAGAGATAAAAATCTGGGGGGTTCAGATCGGGTGAATGCGGAGACCACTCGGGTTCGCAGCGCCTGCTGATCAGCCGATCAGGGAATCGGTGGTCCATCCACTCAATCGTGATGTTGGCTGTATGTGGAGTTGCCCCATCTTGTTGGAACCATTGCACATCTCGATTCACGCCACGACGTCTCCCAAGTCCCCTCCAGAACTTGTTGAGCACCACAATGTAACGCTCCTTTGTGACAGCTCTTGGCTACGTCTTCGGATGGACTTTTTCGGGCTCCTTCTGACAGAATGTCTCACCATATTCACATTGTCAGGAGATCTTGCAGTCAGCTTCCTGCCAGAACTGGGTGTTTCTGCCTTCTTGTTGAGGTTGTTTACTGATCCAGTGGCTTGAAATTTGTGTGCCCAAAGATAAATTTGGTTTTTCTGGGGATAGTTGTTGAAGTTGAACTTCCTGTGAAATTTTGCTTGCACCGTTTTGAATGATTTCGTCTCCAAATAAGTAGTGACGCAAAATATTTTTTCCTCCTTTGTCCAAGGCATTTTGATTGATAAATTATTCGTTGTTATGGTGGTCTCTCTTCAAATCTGAAGTAAAATCAGGAACATTAATATTGGCAGAATTATTAGCAGTGACATGGGTTCCATGTATTTTGAGACACCCTGTATTTCAACATACAGCTATTTGATCTTCATTTCAACAATATTGATAGATAAAGGTGATATAATATAACAAATATCATTAAACATTTACATTTTGTAGTCCATTGTATAATTTAAATAAACATAAATGCAAATTTCGCATGTGGAAAAAGTAAGTACACCCCTACATTTATCACTACTTCAAATACCTAAAATTAGAATCGGGTGCACCAGCTCAGGTGCAAATGATTCGAACATCGTTAGAGAGGATCTTGGAGAAACCTGTCTTATTTAAACCTCAGCCATTTAGTTTGGTTTTCTCTTTGTTGTTGAAGTGTGCGGCGTCACCATGCCTAGATCAAAAGAGCTCTCTGAAGCCTTCAGAAAGAAGGCGAAAGATGCCTACGAGTCTGGGAAGGGATTTAAAAAGACTTCCAAACAATTTGAAATCAATCATTCGACTGTCCGGAAGATCATCTACAAGTGGAGAAGATTCCAAACAACTGCCAACTTGTTCAGGCCAGGCCGCTCCATCAAGTTTAGCCTGAGAGCAGACCGCAAGATGCTGAAAGAAGTCTCTAAGTACCCCAGAATGTCATCACGGGACCGACCGGTAGCTCTTGCCATTGTTGATTTCAAAGTGCACGAGTCTACCATTAGAAAGAGGCTGCACAAATTTGATCTACATGGGAGGTGTGCCAAGAGGAAACCTTTGCTGTCCAGAAAGAACATCAGGGCAAGACTAAAGTTTGCCAATGAACACCGAGGCAAAGACGAGCCCTTCTGGAACAATATGCTCTGGACAGATGAGTTAAAGGTCGAGCTATTTGGCCACATTACCAGAAGACATGTTTGGCGAAAACCAAAGACAGCATTTGACCACAAGAACCTGATACCAACTGTAAAGCATGGTGGTGGAAATATTATGGTTTGAGGCAGCTTTGCTGCATCAGGGCCTGGGCAGCTCACCATCATAGAATCCACTATGAATTCTTCATTGTACCAGAGGGTGCTTGAGGATAATGTGGGGCCATCTGTCGGAAAGTTGAAGCTCAACCGAAGGTGGACCTTGCAACATGACAATGACCCTAAACATACCAGTAAATACACCAAGGAATGGCTGAAAAGAAAGAAATGGAGATGTTGTAGGGGGATTTGAAACGAGCTGTGCATGCAAGAAACCCCTCAAACATCGCACAGCTGAAAGAATTCTGCATGGAGGAGTGGGCAAAAATTTCTCCCAGTCGATGTCAGAGACTGGTAGACAGTTATAAGAAACGCCCACTTGAGGTTGTTTCTGCCAAAGCTGGCAATACCACCTATTAGAGCCAAGGGTGTACTTACTTTTTCCACATGTGAAATTTGCATTTATGTTTATTTAAATTATACAATGGATGACAAAATGTAAATGTTTCATGATATTTGTTATATTATATCACCTTTATTGATCAATATTGTTGAAATTAAGATCAAACAGCTGTATGTTGAAATATGTTGAAAAAGTCAAATCTTTACATGGGGTGTACTTACTTTTTCACGTGACTGTAGATAGATAGATTGAAGTGATGTTGGGGTTAGAACCCATAGTTGAAAACATGACTCCATTGAGTGATTGACAAAGACTTTGTAGACTGAGTACTGATTTAGCAATAGGACCTCGAATGACGGACGATGCTCAATCTGCGGTTGGCCTTGGAGGCCAGCTTTGCAATATGGTTGGATCTTCATCATATCTGATTCCCGGTGTGTACCCCGGTTTAGAATAGGTACACCGTATCCCTGCGCATCGTAAGAGGCGACCAAGGGTTGGCGTCAGGAAGGGCATCCGGCCATAAAAAACATTGCCTCAAACAGGGAACCATGATTGTCATGGGGCCCGCAAGGCTAAACCCCGCTCTAGCGGGGAAAATGGCCTTAAAACGATCATTCATTCATTCATTCTTCATCATATCTGATGGTGAGGCCTAGAAGCCTGAATCTCTTCCAGTGGCTGACCATGGAAATAGATTTGACGATCCTTCAGGAGCACCAGGGTTAAGCTAAACAAGCAATTGCATCTGCTAAGGCTTTTTTTTGCTTTGGTATTAAAAATCGTTTTATTGGCTAGGTTGTAGGAATTGTCGTGTAAAATGATCCCGACTGAAGAATTTGGATTCCAGTATTCGTATGGTTTTTAAAAGATGACATTTAAAAAAGACATTCTTTTTCTAATCATTATTATTGTCTTTTAATTTTTATTTTTTTTCTATCATCGGTTGCAACTTGAAACCTCCTTGAGAGGGTGTCAGAGCCCTCCCATGGCCAAAAGTATCCTTCTTTTTTGTAGGATCACATTCCGAGGACCAAGTTGTCATATGTTGACAATTTTGCAACGAAGCACATTCTTTTTTTATTTTATGTTTGTTCCAAGAGCTCTTTTATGAATTGAAACTGAACCTCGGACAGTCTCTAATGTAGTTTGTCTGTTGTAGTATTTCCTTCAAAGGCTGTTTTTACATTGATGCTTCAGAAGAGAGCAAGCACTAGCAGGGCTGGCTCTAATATGCAGGATGTATGCAGGGGACGCATCTGGAACTGATTAGATCTATGCTACCTCATCCACAGGAATCGGTGAGGATAACCCGGGGTAGCCAGAGTATGAGCGGTTATGCTGTGTCTCTGGTGCAAAGTGCAATTTATATAAATATATATTATATGTATACGTGTGTATATGTTTATGTGTATGTGTGTGTGCATGCATGTGTGTTATGTCCAGCTTCCTTCTTGAGACTACAGTGTGGTAGTTGGTCTTTATTTTGATCATCTATGAGTATGACCGATCAATCCTTCCTGCCACCTACCCTCTCTATGTTCAATGTTCCAGTGGGGATTGTTGGGCTCCTACACCAAACACATGCTGGCTTGGGATCCCAGGATCCTGAGTTTGAATTCCGGTCGATAGTGCATGTTCAGCATAAGCATGAGATAATTTATTGTGATATAGGATTAAACATCAATATTTGTATAGAAAGTTGCCTTCTACCCTCCCTAATGTTTGTGTCTAAAACCACTTTTCCCTTGTATCCCTTTCCAATGTTCATTCCTTTGTAATCTGTTGTAAATGTCCTTTAAAGGGGAATTTGGCCTCATGATGCCGAGGAGGCACAGGTGTTGGTGCAAAGGGAGAGCCGCAAACATTCAAGAACATGTCGAGAGGCTCAGGGGAGGGGTTCCATTTGATTGATGGCCGAACCACCAATTGGTGCAGGGGGGATTGGAAGGAGAGGGGTTAGGGTGTCAGGGGAGCAAATAAAAGCCTGCTCATATGTCCAGTCATTATCTAGGCTGCACTTTTGTTTGCTCAGCTCTTGGTTACTCAGCTCAGTCGGCTTTCTTTGCTCCGGTTGTTCTCTTGGCTGGCTCTTGGTTTCTTGCCCCCATCACATTCCTCGGTTGGTTAATTGGTTACCAGTCCAGCTCAGGCCGGTTCAGCTGTTGGCCAGACAGGGTTCAAGAGGAGTCGAGCGGGGTGACGAGTGTGGTGTACACTGAGCCCCCTGGCTGGGCTGTGGAGAATTGGCTCCAGAAATAACTTTTATGGCACTTGAGGAGGCCGCAACAGGTACTTCAGTCCTGTCACCTTTCTCATGTGGTGTGCTTGGAGCCCGATAAGGCTTGGTTCGATAAGGGCCTTCTGCTTGTATGATACCCGGGGCACGTATTTTGTTTTAAATATAATTATTGTGTAAAATGTTTCCATACTCCCTGTTCTCCCATCTCCTGGTTTTAAATACACAGATGAATCCACTGGGTCTGTATTGAGTTATCAAGAATCAACAAGATCAATAAAACTGCTCTGTTTTATGTCCTTTAAAGGACATATTTGGTGGGACGATTAGTGTCCATTTCGAACTTCCCCATCAGGCATAACAAACCACTCTAGTCACCATTTTGCATTGCTTGGTGTGGAGAGATGACCGGCACATTGCTTGGATGACAGGGGCTCCCAAATTGGGCTTGGTAGGCTATAGGAGCAAACAAGTCCGGGTTGTCTCGGCTGTTTGGCCGACGGGATTGCCGTAACACTGGTAGTCAGGATTGGGGTTTCAAACCTGGTCCAAATCCCGACACTGTATCAGTACACTTTGGATATTTAAGCTTTGCTGCCACCATGGACATCAATTGTTGCATTATATTGATACATGTGGGAAAATTACATGCCCAGACCAGGTCCTCTGGTGAACCGTACCAGTGCTGTGTCATCTGAGCTATGTGGGTGACCCTGACAGAGCATGCAATTATATATTTATATAATCCTGTTCATTAATCTAATAATTGCTTCACTATGCCCCCAGTGGTGTTTATAATAGAGGACATGGGTTTGTCCCCCCCCATTGGAGGAAGACCCTCTCGTGTTTAGGCCGTTGGTGCTCCTATGGTTGGCAGCGAGGTCAGGGTTGCCCAGATAGCTCAGATGGCAGAGCACTGGCACGGTTTTCCAGAGGACCTGGGTTCGATTCCTGGTCTGGGCATGTAATTTTCCCACATATATCAATTTAATTATTTATAATCCTGTTCATTAATGTAATTGTTACATTGAAGGTTATGCTTTAACACGTGGTAATTAATTTCAATGAAATTTATAATGAAGATCCCATTTATTTTGCACAACTGTATTTGTTAAATAATAGATAATAATAGCATTACTAAAACGCCGTATACTGTGGGCTGCTTAATTTTACCTCTGTTAAAGCTCCATGTCATGTCTGTGGCATCTGCAAAATGCTGCTGCGAGGTCAAGAGATCTCTCCCACAACCTCAAAATGCATAAATCTCTCCTTGGACTCTACTCGATGTAACGCAATAGGTCCAGGTGAGCATTTCCCATCCACTTTATCTGCAACTTTCTCTTCCCTGAAGGGGAAAAATTAACAGAACGTTTTATTGCTCCACCTCGAGTTCCACAAGGCTATCAAAAACTTGAGATACCATTCACAAGAAGGGAGGACATAAGGGAAGACCTATCGGACCTTACATTGGTCTTGAGATGTGATAGCAATACACGTTGTGCTGCTATGGAAGGGCAGGTTCATGGTAGAAAGTAAGAATAGCTCCATAACGACTTCCAGCTCCAAATAAATCTTGCTCTGTGAAGATAAGAAAGCAATCAAGGGAGACCTGAAGTTTTTGAAAATGTGATATTTAATTGTCCCCACGTAATTGAGACAAAAGCATTGCTGGATGAAGTGGGTAGATTTGTCTGCAAGCAGCTGCACATCCTCAGCAGGGGTAGCTGCAGGGCACAAGGTCGAGTGTCAGAAGTGACAGCAGCAATTTAACCCTTAAAATTATGGGAAAGCAATCGGTCAGCAGCCATCATCATTTGTGTTCTGCTATGGAAATTTCCTAATCCTGTTGATATGAATTACTGTATTATTGCTTTTTGTTCTATTTTGTAATCATTATTTTTTTGGGCAGACTTGCCATTTCAGAAGTCCTCCGATGAATTTCAAGGGCAATAGGATACGATGGACAAACCAACACATCTGGCATTCAAACCTGAGATTCCTGGATCAGAAACCATGTGCTTACATGGGAACACTAAAAGAGGCCAACGCTTTGCACCAAAGAGGCCAACGCTTTGCACCAAAGAGGCCAACGCTTTGCACCAAAGAGGCCAACGCTTTGCACCAAAGAGGCCAACGCTTTGCACCAAAGAGGCCAACGCTTTGCACCAAAGAGGCCAACGCTTTGCACCAAAGAGGCCAACGCTTTGCACCAGAGAGGCCAACGCTTTGCACCAGAGAGGCCAACGCTTTGCACCAGAGAGGCCAACGCTTTGCACCAGAGAGGCCAACGCTTTGCACCAGAGAGGCCAACGCTTTGCACCAGAGAGGCCAACGCTTTGCACCAGAGAGGCCAACGCTTTGCACCAGAGAGGCCAACGCTTTGCACCAGAGAGGCCAACGCTTTGCACCAGAGAGGCCAACGCTTTGCACCAGAGAGGCCAACGCTTTGCACCAGAGAGGCCAACGCTTTGCAGCAGAGAGGCCAACGCTTTGCAGCAGAGAGGCCAACGCTTTGCAGCAGAGAGGCCAACGCTTTGCAGCAGAGAGGCCAACGCTTTGCACCAGAGAGGCCAACGCTTTGCACCAGAGAGGCCAACGCTTTGCACCAGAGAGGCCAACGCTTTGCACCAGAGAGGCCAACGCTTTGCACCAGAGAGGCCAACGCTTTGCGCCAGAGAGGCCAACGCTTTGCGCCAGAGGGGCCAACGCTTTGCGCCAGAGGGGCCAACGCTTTGCGCCAGAGGGGCCAACGCTTTGCGCCAGAGGGGCCAACGCTTTGCGCCAGAGGGGCCAACGCTTTGCGCCAGAGGGGCCAACGCTTTGCGCCAGAGGGGCCAACGCTTTGCGCCAGAGGGGCCAACGCTTTGCGCCAGAGGGGCCAACGCTTTGCGCCAGAGGGGCCAACGCTTTGCGCCAGAGGGGCCAACGCTTTGCGCCAGAGGGGCCAACGCTTTGCGCCAGAGGGGCCAACGCTTTGCGCCAGAGGGGCCAACGCTTTGCGCCAGAGGGGCCAACGCTTTGCGCCAGAGGGGCCAACGCTTTGCGCCAGAGGGGCCAACGCTTTGCGCCAGAGGGGCCAACGCTTTGCGCCAGAGGGGCCAACGCTTTGCGCCAGAGGGGCCAACGCTTTGCGCCAGAGGGGCCAACGCTTTGCGCCAGAGGGGCCAACGCTTTGCGCCAGAGGGGCCAACGCCTTGCGCCAGAGGGGCCAACGCCTTGCGCCAGAGGGGCCAACGCCTTGCGCCAGAGGGGCCAACGCCTTGCGCCAGAGGGGCCAACGCCTTGCGCCAGAGGGGCCAACGCCTTGCGCCAGAGGGGCCAACGCCTTGCGCCAGAGGGGCCAACGCCTTGCGCCAGAGGGGCCAACGCCTTGCGCCAGAGGGGCCAACGCCTTGCGCCAGAGGGGCCAACGCCTTGCGCCAGAGGGGCCAACGCCTTGCGCCAGAGGGGCCAACGCCTTGCGCCAGAGGGGCCAACGCCTTGCGCCAGAGGGGCCAACGCCTTGCGCCAGAGGGGCCAACCCTTTGCGCCAGAGCGGCCAACCCTTTGCGCCAGAGCGGCCAACCCTTTGCGCCAGAGCGGCCAACCCTTTGCACCAGAGCGGCCAACCCTTTGCACCAGAGCGGCCAACCCTTTGCACCAGAGCGGCCAACCCTTTGCACCAGAGCGGCCAACCCTTTGCACCAGAGCGGCCAACCCTTTGCACCAGAGCGGCCAACCCTTTGCACCAGAGCGGCCAACCCTTTGCACCAGAGAGGCCAAACCCTTTGCTAAGTATTTATGTTTTCTGCTTGAACGATGTAAACACATTCGGCCATTGTGTTTTTCTCCTCTTTATCATCAGGCTGAAAAAAATTTAAACCTTTGTTTCCTCTTTCTTACCTGAGGAAAAACACAACATTTATTGCTATCTTGTGACACTAAAATTGTTTTTGGAAGTGAAAAACGACTTGGTTAGTTAAAGGGCATGGAGCTTGCTTGGTGTGTTCCGTTAGCGAGCCGCTTGCTATCGCTTGCCAAGCCAGACGTTCCGTATCACCCGCTTTGCAAACTGCTCGTCCAGTCACTCGGCAAATGGAGCAAAGCGATTTCGTCCAGGTAAAATGAGGTTTGACTTTAAACAAATTGCAACAGAATTATGAAATAAAGAATACGAACACAGTTAACTCTATGGCTATTCAGTTTGTTTTTATGTGGATTGATATTGTATGCTATATGTTTCTCAAGTCAAGGTGCTAATTGCATTATTTATATTATCACGATAATCGTGATAATGATATCCATTATCGTGATATAGGTTTTCTATTATCACCCAGGCCAAAAAACAAAACAAAAAAACATATATATATATATATATATATATATATATATATATATATATATATATATATATATATATATATATATATATATATATATATATATATATATATATACAGTGATACCTCGGCTTACGAGTGCCCCAACGTACGAGTTTTTCGGGATACGAGCCGTCGCTCGGGCGGTTTGTTGCTTTGGGATACGAGCCGAGATCCGATGTACGAGCTCAAAAAATTTATTTTTTTGAATTTTCCGGTTGTGGCTTCCGGTTCCGGTCACGTGGTTATCTTGCCGTGAAAGCATCTCTGCTTGGATATAAAACACGCAATCGTCGAAATACATGAGCGAGGAATCTCCTTGCTCCAACCGGTGACGTCATCGGCGGGGATCCCCGCCTCCAGAGTGGCTGGTCACGTGACCGCCAAAGCGTGTCGCGCGTGCGGGTATAATGAGCTACACCTGTGGATCACGTGACCACGGAAGCACGCCTCGCTTGAGAGGCATGGCTTTCGGTTTGCGTTTTGCTTTATAAGGCGCGATAAATGAGCTTTTGAGTGTTAGCGGTTCATGGCGTTGACGGTTCATGGCGGTTCATGGCGTTGACGGTCAAAAACCCATTACATCAATTTTACCAGGCACTGTACAGTAAGTACAGTGGACACCAAATGCACGGTGGAAGGCTAGAAGTAGAAGATCGTCCAAGACAAGTGAGAATAAGCCATACTTTGGAGGAGATGACGTCATTCGCTGGTCCGATAACCAAAGATGTGGTATAAAAAACCAGGTGAGCTAACAATGCAGCAATGAAGGAATTCGGCCAAGGCACCGGCACACAACGACCTACCTACATCGAAAGACTCAATGCCAATGGTGACAGAAGCCAAGACGGCCGGCTTAAACACCGCCGAAAGACCACGGTGTACCAACTTACGATGCAGAACATCTTGCACTTAATATGATGACAACAGGTGCCATCCTCTGACGTACCATTACAGGTACAGGTACAGTACACGTGAGCACAGAGCAAAAGTTCACTGAAACCGAGATTAAGAAAAAAGAAAAAACACCTCGTGGTCCGTGCTCGATATCCGAGTTTCAATCTTTTCAAACACATGATGCTCTCGGTCACGGTATCTCCTGCGAGCTGCTTCTCCTTCAACCACACAAACAACAACTTCTCCATATCTTCATGGATAGAGGTCCGGAGCTTTGAAATAATCGTAACGCCCTTGGCTGGCGTTATAGCCTTTATGGACTCCTTCTGCTTCAAAATCGTACATATCGTAGAAGGAGTACGATCGTACTGCCTCGCCAAGTCGACAACACGCACACCTCACCTGGCATGCTCTTCTCCTCTGCTTAATAAAACCAGTTTATTTCTTTACATTCTCTTGTATTATGTACAGTATATACGAGGTCGTGCTTGTTACCTTCGCAAAAGCGGAAGGTTATGTTTTGATCGCTGTGTATTTATTTGTATGTCTGTGTGTGTGTATGTTAATCGCATAACTCAAAAAGTATTCAACCGAATTGCATGAAATTTGGTGGGATGATTGGTTATTATACGGGACACATTTGATTAGATTTTGGGAAACAGATTTGCTCAAATTCTGACTATTTTTAACTCGATCGTATTTCACTCAAAGTTATGAGCGACTGAAGAAGAAGATGTCCATCCAGGACGTCATCACTATAACGCGATCTCCCGCGATCATTTCAACCTCAAAAAAAATTATAATTGCAGATTTGACAATAGATGAGGCATATTAACAAACGAATGAAACAGATTTGCTCAAATTCTGACTATTTTTAACTCGATCGTATTTCACTCAAAGTTATGCGCGACTGAAGAAGATGTCCATCCAGGACGTCATCACTATAACGCAATCTCCCGCGATCATTTCAACCTCAAAAAAAATTATAATTGCAGATTTGTCAAGAGATGAGGCATATTAACAAACGAATGAAACAGATTTGCTCAAATTCTGACTATTTTTAACTCGATCGTATTTCACTCAAAGTTATGAGCGACTGAAGAAGAGGATGTCCATCCAAGACGTCATCACTATAACGCGATCTCCCGCAATCATTTCAACCTCAAATGAAATTCAAATTGCAGATTTGTCAATCGGGGAGGCATATTAACAGACGAATGAAACAGATTTGCTCAAATTCTGATTTTTAAAAATCGATCGCATTTCACATAAAGTTTGAGGTACTAAAGAAGAAGAAGATTCGTTTAGCTTCTCAGATAAAATAAATAATTCTGTCTGCAATTTCAGGTTAATTACCTTCGCAAAAGCGGAAGGTTATGTTTTGATCGCTGTGTATTTATTACCTTCGCAAAAGCGGAAGGTTATGTTTTGATCGCTGTGTATTTTTACTTGCCGGAAAAATTTCCGGCAAGTATGTTGATCTGTTCGTTTGTTACTTGCCGGAAAAGATTCCGGCAAGTATGTTGATCTGTTCGTTTGTTACTTGCCGGAAAAGATTCCGGCAAGTATGTTGATCTGTTCGTTACTTGCCGGAAAAGATTCCGGCAAGTATGTTGATCTGTTCGTTTGTTACTTGCCGGAAAAGATTCCGGCAAGTATGTTGATCTGTTCGTTTGTTACTTGCCGGAAAAGATTCCGGCAAGTATGTTGATCTGTTCGTTTGTCTGTTTGTCTGTTTGTCTGTTTGTCTGTTTGCAGCACTACGTCTACACTGTTGCACGTAGAATCACCAAACTTTGCACACGTATTTGTCTTGTCCTCTAATATACTGTGCCCAAATGATGACGTCATCGGTCACGTGGTTCGGCCGCCATCTTGGAAAAACCGAAAAATTTTGCACCTCGATATCTCAAAGTGCTGAACAGAAAAAATTGAGACATGGCTCATTGTAAAGAACTCTCCATGGGGAATAAAATATGTTAATGATGACGTCATCGGTCACGTGGTTCGGCCACCATCTTGGAAAAAACGAACATTTTTGCACCTCCATATCTCCGAAAGTCCTGAACAGAAAAAATTGAGACATGGCTCATTGTAAAGAACTCTCCATGGGGAATAAAATATGTTAATGATGACGTCAGCAGTCACGTGGTTCGGCCGCCATCTTGGAAAAACCGAAAATTTTTGCACCTCCATATCTCCGAAAGTCCTGAACAGAAAAAATTGAGACATGGCTCATTGTAAAGAACTCTCCATGGGGAATAAAATATGTTAATGATGACGTCATCAGTCACGTGGTTCGGCCGCCATCTTGGGAAAACCGAAAAACTTTGCACCACTATATCTCCAAAAGTGCTGAACAGAAAAAATGGAGACATGGCTCATTGTGAAGAACTCTCCATGTGGGATAAAATATGTTAATGATGATGTCATCAGTCACGTGGTTCGGCCGCCATCTTGGAAAAACCGAAAAACTTTGCACATCCATATCTCTGAATGTACTGAATAGAAAAAATTGAGACATGGCTCGTTGCAAAGAACTCTCCATGGAGAATACAATATGTTAATGATGACGTCATTGGTCACGTGATTCGGCCGCCATCTTGGAAAATCCGAAAAACTTTGCACCTCCATATCTCCGAAAGTGCTGAATAGAAAAAATTGAGACATGGCTCATTGTAAAGAATTCTCTATGGGGAATAAAATATGTTAATGATGACGTCATCGGCCATGTGGTTCGGCCGCCATATTTGTCCTAAATGGCCGATAAAAAAGTAAATTCCGGCAAGTCCTCGGTCTCTGACCGATTTTTCATTACTTGCCGGAAAAAATTTTCCGGCAAGTATGTTGATCTGTTCGTTTGTCTGTTTGTCTGTTTGTCTGTTTGTCTGTTTGCAGCACTGCGTCTACACCGTTGCACGGAGAATCGCCAAACTTTGCACACATATTGGTCTTGCCCTGGAATAGACGGTGCCCAATTGATGACGTCATCGGTGACGTGGTTCGGCCGCCATCTTGGAAAAACCGAAAAACTTGGCACCTCTATATCTCCGAAAGTACTGTACAGAAAAAATTGAGACATGGCTCATTGTAAAGAACTCTCCATGGGGAATAAAATGTGTTACTGATGACGTCATATGTCACGTGGTTCTGCCGCCATCTTGGAAAATCCGAAAAACTTTGCACCTCCATATCTCCGAAGGTGCTGAACAGAAAAAATTGAGACATGGCTCATTGTAAAGAACTCTCCATGGGGAATAAAATATGTTAATGATGACGTCAGCAGTCACGTGGTTCGGCCGCCATCTTGGAAAAACCGAAAATTTTTGCACCTCCATATCTCCGAAAGTCCTGAACAGAAAAAATTGAGACATGGCTCATTGTAAAGAACTCTCCATGGGGAATAAAATATGTTAATGATGACGTCATCAGTCACGTGGTTCGGCCGCCATCTTGGGAAAACCGAAAAACTTTGCACCACTATATCTCCAAAAGTGCTGAACAGAAAAAATGGAGACATGGCTCATTGTGAAGAACTCTCCATGTGGGATAAAATATGTTAATGATGATGTCATCAGTCACGTGGTTCGGCCGCCATCTTGGAAAAACCGAAAAACTTTGCACATCCATATCTCTGAATGTACTGAATAGAAAAAATTGAGACATGGCTCGTTGCAAAGAACTCTCCATGGAGAATACAATATGTTAATGATGACGTCATTGGTCACGTGATTCGGCCGCCATCTTGGAAAATCCGAAAAACTTTGCACCTCCATATCTCCGAAAGTGCTGAATAGAAAAAATTGAGACATGGCTCATTGTAAAGAATTCTCTATGGGGAATAAAATATGTTAATGATGACGTCATCGGCCATGTGGTTCGGCCGCCATATTTGTCCTAAATGGCCGATAAAAAAGTAAATTCCGGCAAGTCCTCGGTCTCTGACCGATTTTTCATTACTTGCCGGAAAAAATTTTCCGGCAAGTATGTTGATCTGTTCGTTTGTCTGTTTGTCTGTTTGTCTGTTTGTCTGTTTGCAGCACTGCGTCTACACCGTTGCACGGAGAATCGCCAAACTTTGCACACATATTTGTCTTGCCCTGGAATAGACGGTGCCCAATTGATGACGTCATCGGTGACGTGGTTCGGCCGCCATCTTGGAAAAACCGAAAAACTTGGCACCTCTATATCTCCGAAAGTACTGTACAGAAAAAATTGAGACATGGCTCATTGTAAAGAACTCTCCATGGGGAATAAAATGTGTTACTGATGACGTCATATGTCACGTGGTTCTGCCGCCATCTTGGAAAATCCGAAAAACTTTGCACCTCCATATCTCCGAAGGTGCTGAACAGAAAAAATTGAGACATGGCTCATTGGAAAGAACTCTCCATGGGGAATAAAATATGTTAATGATGACGTCATCGGTCACGTGGTTCGGCCGCCATCTTGGAAAATCCGAAAAACGTTGCACCTCTATCTCCAAAAGTGCTGAACAGAAAAAATTGAGACATGGCTCATTGTAAAGAACTCTCCGTGGGGAATAAAATATGTTGATGATGACGTCATCGGTCAGGTGGTTCAGCCGCCATATTTGTCCTAAATGGCCGATAAAAAAGTAAATTCCGGCAAGTCCTCGGTCTCTGACCGATTTTTCATTTGTCTGTTTGTCTGTTTGTCTGTTTGTCTGTTTGTCTGTTTGCAGCACTACGTCTACACCGTTGCACGTAGAATCACCAAACTTTGCACACGTATTTGTCTTGCGCTCTAATATACTGTGCCCAAATGATGACGTCATCTGTCACGTGGTTCGGCCGCCATCTTGGAAAAACCGAAAAATTTTGCACCTCGATATCTCCAAAAGTGCTGAACAGAAAAAATTGAGACATGGCTCATTGTAAAGAACTCTCCATGGGGAATAAAATATGTTAATGATGACGTCATCAGTCACGTGGTCAGCCGCCATCTTGGAAAAACGGCAAAACTTTGCACCACCATATCTCCAAAAGTGCTGAACAGAAAAAATTGAGACATGGCTCATTGTAAAGAACTCTCCATGGGGAATAAAATATGTTAATGATGACGTCATATGTCACGTGGTCGGCCGCCATCTTGGAAAAACGGCAAAACTTTGCACCACTATATCTCCAAAAGTGCTGAACAGAAAAAATTGAGACATGGATCATTGTAAAGAACTCTCCATGGGGAATAAAATATGTTAATGATGACATCATCAGTCACGTGGTCAGCCGCCATCTTGGAAAAACGGCAAAACTTTGCACCACCATATCTCCAAAAGTGCTGAACAGAAAAAATTGAGACATGGCTCATTGTAAAGAACTCTCCATGCGGAATACAACATGTTAATGATGATGTCATCGGTCATGTGGTCCGGCCGCCATCTTGGAAAAACCGAAAAACTTTGCACCTCCAGTGCTGAATAGAAAAAATGAGACATGGCTCATTGGAAAGAACTCTCCATGCGGAATACAACATGTTAATGATGACGTCATCGGTCACGTGGTTCGGCCGCCATATTTGTCCTAAATGGCCGATAAAAAAGTACATTCCGGCAAGTCCTCGGTCTCTGACCGATTTTTCATTTGTCTGTTTGTCTGTTTGTCTGTTTGTCTGTTTGCAGCACTACGTCTACACCGTTGCACGTAGAATCACCAAACTTTGCACACGTATTTGTCTTGCCCTCTAATATACTGTGCCCAAATGATGACGTCATCGGTCACGTGGTTCGGCCGCCATCTTGGAAAAACCGAAAAATTTTGCACCTCCATATCTCCAAAAGTCCTGAACAGAAAAAATTGAGACATGGCTCATTGTAAAGAACTCTCCATGGGGAATAAAATCTGTTAATGATGACGTCATCAGTCACGTGGTCGGCCGCCATCTTGGAAAAACGGCAAAACTTTGCACCATGATATCTCCAAAAGTGCTGAACAGAAAAAATTGAGACATGGCTCATTGTAAAGAACGCTCCATGGGGAATAAAATATGTTAATGATGACGTCATATGTCACGTGGTCGGCCGCCATCTTGGAAAAACGGCAAAAATTTGCACCACTATATCTCCAAAAGTGCTGAACAGAAAAAATTGAGACATTGCTCATTGTAAAGAACTCTCCATGGGGAATAAAATATGTTAATGATGACGTCATATGTCACGTGGTTCGGCCGCCATCTTTGAAAAACCGAAAAATTTTGCACCTCCATTTCTCTGAAAGTGCTGAATAGAAAAAATTGAGACATGGCTCATTGTAAAGAACTCTCCATGGGGAATAAAATATGTTAATGATGATGCCATCGGTCACGTGGTTCGGCCGCCATCTTGGAAAAACGGGAAAACTTTGCACCACTATATCTCCAAAAGTGCAGAATGGAAAAAATTGAGACATGGCTCATTGTAAAGAACTCTCCATGGGGAATAAAATATGTTAATGATGACGTCATCGGTCACGTGGTTCGGCCGCCATATTTGTCCTAAATGGCCGATAAAAAAGTACATTCCGGCAAGTCCTCGGTCTCTGACCGATTTTTCATTACTTGCCGGAAAAGATTCCGGCAAGTATGTTGATCTGTTCGTTTGTTTGTCTGTTTGTTACTTGCCGGAAAAATTTCCGGCAAGTATGTTGATCTGTTCGTTTGTTTGTCTGTTTGTCTGTTTGTCTGTTTGTCTGTCTGTCTGTCTGTTTGCAGCACTGCGTCTACACCGTTGCACGTAGAATCGCCAAACTTTGCACACATATTGGTCTTGCCCTGGAATAGACTGTGCCCAATTGATGACGTCATCGGTGACGTGGTCGGCCGCCATCTTGGAAAAACAGCAAAACTTTGCACCACTATATCTCCAAAAGTGCTGAACAGAAAAAATTGAGACGTGGCTCATTGTAAAGAACTCTCCATGGGGAATAAAATATGTTAATGCTGACGTCATCAGTCACGTGGTCGGCCGCCATCTTGGAAAAACGGCAAAACTTTGCACCACTATATTTCCAAAAGTGCTGAACAGAAAAAATTGAGACATGGCTCATTGTAAAGAACTCTCCATGGGGAATAAAATATGTTAATGATGACGTCATCAGTCACGTGGTCGGCCACCATCTTGGAAAAACAGCAAAGCTTTGCACCACTATATCTCCAAAAGTGCTGAACAGAAAAAATTGAGACATGGCTCATTGCAAATAACTCTCCATGGGGAATAAAATATGTTAATGATGACGTCATCAGTCACGTGGTCGGCCGCCATCTTGGAAAAACGGCAAAACTTTGCACCACTATATTTCCAAAAGTGCTGAACAGAAAAAATTGAGACATGGCTCATTGTAAAGAACTCTCCATGGGGAATAAAATATGTTAATGATGACGTCATCGGTCACGTGGTTCAGCCGCCATATTTGTCCTAAATGGCCGATAAAAAAGTACATTCCGGCAAGTCCTCGGTCTCTGACCGATTTTTCATCTGTTTGTTACTTGCCGGAAAAATTTTCCGGCAAGTATGTTGATCTGTTCGTTTGTTTGTCTGTCTGTCTGTCTGTCTGTCTGTTTGTCTGTCTGTTTGCAGCACTGCGTCTACACCGTTGCACGTAGAATCGCCAAACTTTGCACACATATTGGTCTTGCCCTGGAATAGACTGTGCCCAATTGATGACGTCATCGGTGACGTGGTTCGGCCGCCATCTTGGAAAAACCGAAAAACTTTGCACCTCTATATCTCCGAAAGTACTGAACAGAAAAAATTGAGACATGGCTCATTGTAAAGAACTCTCCATGGGGAATAAAATATGTAAATGATGACGTCATCAGTCACGTGGTTCGGCCGCCATCTTGGGAAAACCGAAAAACTTTGCACCACTATATCTCCAAAAGTGCTGAACAGAAAAAATGGAGACATGGCTCATTGTGAAGAACTCTCCATGTGGGATAAAATATGTTAATGATGATGTCATCAGTCACGTGGTTCGGCCGCCATCTTGGAAAAACCGAAAAACTTTGCACATCCATATCTCTGAATGTACTGAATAGAAAAAATTGAGACATGGCTCGTTGCAAAGAACTCTCCATGGAGAATACAATATGTTAATGATGACGTCATTGGTCACGTGATTCGGCCGCCATCTTGGAAAATCCGAAAAACTTTGCACCTCCATATCTCCGAAAGTGCTGAATAGAAAAAATTGAGACATGGCTCATTGTAAAGAATTCTCTATGGGGAATAAAATATGTTAATGATGACGTCATCGGCCATGTGGTTCGGCCGCCATATTTGTCCTAAATGGCCGATAAAAAAGTAAATTCCGGCAAGTCCTCGGTCTCTGACCGATTTTTCATTACTTGCCGGAAAAAATTTTCCGGCAAGTATGTTGATCTGTTCGTTTGTCTGTTTGTCTGTTTGTCTGTTTGTCTGTTTGCAGCACTGCGTCTACACCGTTGCACGGAGAATCGCCAAACTTTGCACACATATTTGTCTTGCCCTGGAATAGACGGTGCCCAATTGATGACGTCATCGGTGACGTGGTTCGGTCGCCATCTTGGAAAAACCGAAAAACTTGGCACCTCTATATCTCCGAAAGTACTGTACAGAAAAAATTGAGACATGGCTCATTGTAAAGAACTCTCCATGGGGAATAAAATGTGTTACTGATGACGTCATATGTCACGTGGTTCTGCCGCCATCTTGGAAAATCCGAAAAACTTTGCACCTCCATATCTCCGAAGGTGCTGAACAGAAAAAATTGAGACATGGCTCATTGGAAAGAACTCTCCATGGGGAATAAAATATGTTAATGATGACGTCATCGGTCACGTGGTTCGGCCGCCATCTTGGAAAATCCGAAAAACGTTGCACCTCTATCTCCAAAAGTGCTGAACAGAAAAAATTGAGACATGGCTCATTGTAAAGAACTCTCCGTGGGGAATAAAATATGTTGATGATGACGTCATCGGTCAGGTGGTTCAGCCGCCATATTTGTCCTAAATGGCCGATAAAAAAGTAAATTCCGGCAAGTCCTCGGTCTCTGACCGATTTTTCATTTGTCTGTTTGTCTGTTTGTCTGTTTGTCTGTTTGTCTGTTTGCAGCACTACGTCTACACCGTTGCACGTAGAATCACCAAACTTTGCACACGTATTTGTCTTGCGCTCTAATATACTGTGCCCAAATGATGACGTCATCTGTCACGTGGTTCGGCCGCCATCTTGGAAAAACCGAAAAATTTTGCACCTCGATATCTCCAAAAGTGCTGAACAGAAAAAATTGAGACATGGCTCATTGTAAAGAACTCTCCATGGGGAATAAAATATGTTAATGATGACGTCATCAGTCACGTGGTCAGCCGCCATCTTGGAAAAACGGCAAAACTTTGCACCACCATATCTCCAAAAGTGCTGAACAGAAAAAATTGAGACATGGCTCATTGTAAAGAACTCTCCATGGGGAATAAAATATGTTAATGATGACGTCATATGTCACGTGGTCGGCCGCCATCTTGGAAAAACGGCAAAACTTTGCACCACTATATCTCCAAAAGTGCTGAACAGAAAAAATTGAGACATGGATCATTGTAAAGAACTCTCCATGGGGAATAAAATATGTTAATGATGACATCATCAGTCACGTGGTCAGCCGCCATCTTGGAAAAACGGCAAAACTTTGCACCACCATATCTCCAAAAGTGCTGAACAGAAAAAATTGAGACATGGCTCATTGTAAAGAACTCTCCATGCGGAATACAACATGTTAATGATGATGTCATCGGTCATGTGGTCCGGCCGCCATCTTGGAAAAACCGAAAAACTTTGCACCTCCAGTGCTGAATAGAAAAAATGAGACATGGCTCATTGGAAAGAACTCTCCATGCGGAATACAACATGTTAATGATGACGTCATCGGTCACGTGGTTCGGCCGCCATATTTGTCCTAAATGGCCGATAAAAAAGTACATTCCGGCAAGTCCTCGGTCTCTGACCGATTTTTCATTTGTCTGTTTGTCTGTTTGTCTGTTTGTCTGTTTGCAGCACTACGTCTACACCGTTGCACGTAGAATCACCAAACTTTGCACACGTATTTGTCTTGCCCTCTAATATACTGTGCCCAAATGATGACGTCATCGGTCACGTGGTTCGGCCGCCATCTTGGAAAAACCGAAAAATTTTGCACCTCCATATCTCCAAAAGTCCTGAACAGAAAAAATTGAGACATGGCTCATTGTAAAGAACTCTCCATGGGGAATAAAATCTGTTAATGATGACGTCATCAGTCACGTGGTCGGCCGCCATCTTGGAAAAACGGCAAAACTTTGCACCATGATATCTCCAAAAGTGCTGAACAGAAAAAATTGAGACATGGCTCATTGTAAAGAACGCTCCATGGGGAATAAAATATGTTAATGATGACGTCATATGTCACGTGGTCGGCCGCCATCTTGGAAAAACGGCAAAAATTTGCACCACTATATCTCCAAAAGTGCTGAACAGAAAAAATTGAGACATTGCTCATTGTAAAGAACTCTCCATGGGGAATAAAATATGTTAATGATGACGTCATATGTCACGTGGTTCGGCCGCCATCTTTGAAAAACCGAAAAATTTTGCACCTCCATTTCTCTGAAAGTGCTGAATAGAAAAAATTGAGACATGGCTCATTGTAAAGAACTCTCCATGGGGAATAAAATATGTTAATGATGATGCCATCGGTCACGTGGTTCGGCCGCCATCTTGGAAAAACGGGAAAACTTTGCACCACTATATCTCCAAAAGTGCAGAATGGAAAAAATTGAGACATGGCTCATTGTAAAGAACTCTCCATGGGGAATAAAATATGTTAATGATGACGTCATCGGTCACGTGGTTCGGCCGCCATATTTGTCCTAAATGGCCGATAAAAAAGTACATTCCGGCAAGTCCTCGGTCTCTGACCGATTTTTCATTACTTGCCGGAAAAGATTCCGGCAAGTATGTTGATCTGTTCGTTTGTTTGTCTGTTTGTTACTTGCCGGAAAAATTTCCGGCAAGTATGTTGATCTGTTCGTTTGTTTGTCTGTTTGTCTGTTTGTCTGTTTGTCTGTCTGTCTGTCTGTTTGCAGCACTGCGTCTACACCGTTGCACGTAGAATCGCCAAACTTTGCACACATATTGGTCTTGCCCTGGAATAGACTGTGCCCAATTGATGACGTCATCGGTGACGTGGTTCGGCCGCCATCTTGGAAAAACCGAAAAACTTTGCACCTCTATATCTCCGAAAGTACTGTAGAGAAAAAATTGAGACATGGCTCATTGTAAAGAACTCTCCATGGGGAATAAAATATGTTAATGATGACGTCATCAGTCACGTGGTCGGCCGCCATCTTGGAAAAACAGCAAAACTTTGCACCACTATATCTCCAAAAGTGCTGAACAGAAAAAATTGAGACGTGGCTCATTGTAAAGAACTCTCCATGGGGAATAAAATATGTTAATGCTGACGTCATCAGTCACGTGGTCGGCCGCCATCTTGGAAAAACGGCAAAACTTTGCACCACTATATTTCCAAAAGTGCTGAACAGAAAAAATTGAGACATGGCTCATTGTAAAGAACTCTCCATGGGGAATAAAATATGTTAATGATGACGTCATCAGTCACGTGGTCGGCCACCATCTTGGAAAAACAGCAAAGCTTTGCACCACTATATCTCCAAAAGTGCTGAACAGAAAAAATTGAGACATGGCTCATTGCAAATAACTCTCCATGGGGAATAAAATATGTTAATGATGACGTCATCAGTCACGTGGTCGGCCGCCATCTTGGAAAAACGGCAAAACTTTGCACCACTATATTTCCAAAAGTGCTGAACAGAAAAAATTGAGACATGGCTCATTGTAAAGAACTCTCCATGGGGAATAAAATATGTTAATGATGACGTCATCGGTCACGTGGTTCAGCCGCCATATTTGTCCTAAATGGCCGATAAAAAAGTACATTCCGGCAAGTCCTCGGTCTCTGACCGATTTTTCATCTGTTTGTTACTTGCCGGAAAAATTTTCCGGCAAGTATGTTGATCTGTTCGTTTGTTTGTCTGTCTGTCTGTCTGTCTGTCTGTTTGTCTGTCTGTTTGCAGCACTGCGTCTACACCGTTGCACGTAGAATCGCCAAACTTTGCACACATATTGGTCTTGCCCTGGAATAGACTGTGCCCAATTGATGACGTCATCGGTGACGTGGTTCGGCCGCCATCTTGGAAAAACCGAAAAACTTTGCACCTCTATATCTCCGAAAGTACTGAACAGAAAAAATTGAGACATGGCTCATTGTAAAGAACTCTCCATGGGGAATAAAATATGTAAATGATGACGTCATCAGTCACGTGGTTCGGTCGCCATCTTGGAAAAACGGCAAAACGTTGCGCCACTATATCTCCAAACGTGCTGAACAGAAAAAATTGAGACATGGCTCATTGTAAAGAACTCTCCATGGGGAATAAAATATGTTAATGATGACGTCATATGTCACGTGGTTGGCCGCCATCTTGGAAAAACGGCAAAACTTTGCACCACTATATCTCCAAAAGTGCTGAACAGAAAAAATTGAGACATGGCTCATTGTAAAGAACTCTCCATGGGGAATAAAATATGTTAATGATGACGTCATCAGTCACGTGGTCGGCCGCCATCTTGGAAAAACGGCAAAACTTTGCACCACGAAATCTCCAAAAGTCCTGAACAGAAAAAATTGAGACATGGCTCATTGTAAAGAACTCTCCATGGGGAATAAAATATGTTAACGATGATGTCATATGTCACGTGGTCGGCCGCCATCTTGGAAAAACGGCAAAACTTTGCACCACTATATCTCCAAAAGTGCTGAACAGAAAAAATTGAGACATGGCTCATTGTAAAGAACTCTCCATGGGGAATAAAATATGTTAATGATGACGTCATCAGTCACGTGGTTCGGCCGCCATCTTGGAAAAACCGAAAAACTCTGCACCTCCACATCTCCAAACGTCCTGAATAGAAAAAATTGAGACATGACTCATTGTAAAGAACTCTCCATGGGGAATAAAATATGTTAATGATGATGTCATAGGTTCCTCCATTATGACGTCATAATTCGCCAAGTACAAAACTTCATCCGATCAAGATGAAATTTCTTGAGCATCATCAAGGAATAAATTAGTTTAGAAAACAAGTAATGATGACTTCATCGGTCACGTGGTTTGGCCGCCATATTTGTCCTAAATGGCCGATAAAAAAGTACATTCCGGCAAGTCCTCGGTCTCTGATTTGTCTGTTTGTCTGTTTGTCTGTTTGTCTGTTTGCAGCACTACGTCTACACCGTTGCACGTAGAATCACCAAACTTTGCACACGTATTTGTCTTGCCCTCTAATATACTGTGCCCAAATGATGACGTCATCGGTCACGTGGTTCGGCCGCCATCTTGGAAAAACCGAAAAATTTTGCACCTCGATATCTCAAAGTGCTGAACAGAAAAAATTGAGACATGGCTCATTGTAAAGAACTCTCCATGGGGAATAAAATATGTTAATGATGACGTCATCGGTCACGTGGTTCGGCCGCCATCTTGGAAAAAACGAAAATTTTGGCACCTCCATATCTCCGAAAGTCCTGAACAGAAAAAATTGAGACATGGCTCATTGTAAAGAACTCACCATGGGGAATAAAATATGTTAATGATGACGTCATCGTTCACGTGATTCGGCCGCCATCTTGGAAAATCCGAAAAACTTTGCACCTCCATATCTCCGAAAGTGCTGAATAGAAAAAATTGAGACATGGCTCATTGTAAAGAACTCTCCATGGGGAATAAAATATGTTAATGATGACGTCATATGTCACGTGGTCGGCCGCCATCTTGGAAAAACGGCAAAACTTTGCACCACTATATCTCCAAAAGTGCTGAACAGAAAAAATTGAGACATGGCTCATTGGAAAGAACTCTCCATGGGGAATAAAATATGTTAATGATGACGTCATATGTCACGTGGTTCGGCCGCCATCTTGGAAAAAAATTGCACCTCCATATCTCTGAAAGTGCTGAATATAAAAAATTGAGACATGGCTCATTGAAAAGAACTCTCCATGGGGAATAAAATAAGTTACTGATGACGTCATCTATCACGTGTTTCGGCCACCATATTTGTCCTAAATGGCCGATAAAAAAGTACATTCCGGCAAGTCCTCGGTCTCTGACCGATTTTTCATTACTTGCCGGAAAAAAATTCCGGCAAGTATGTTGATCTGTTCGTTTGTCTGTTTGTCTGTTTGTCTGTTTGTCTGTTTGCAGCACTGCGTCTACACCGTTGCACGGAGAATCGCCAAACTTTGCACTCATATTCGTCTTGCCCTGGAATAGACTGTGCCCAATTTATGACGTCATCGGTCACGTGGTTCGGCCGCCATCTTGGAAAAACCGAAAAACTTTGCACCTCCATATCTCCAAAAGTGCTGAACAGAAAAAATTCAGACATGGCTCATTGTAAAGAACTCTCCATGGGCAATAAAATATGTTAATGATGACGTCATATGTCACGTGGTCGGCCGCCATCTTGGAAAAACGGCAAAACTTTGCACCACGATATCTCAAAAAGTGCTGAACAGAAAAAATTGAGACATGGCTCATTGTAAAGAACTCTCCATGGGGAATAAAATATGTTAATGATGACGTCATATGTCACGTGGTCGGCCGCCATCTTGGAAAAACGGCAAAATTTTGCACCACTATATCTCCAAAAGTGCTAAATAGAAAAAATTGAGACGTGGCTCATTGGAAAGAACTCTCCATGGGGAATGAAATATGTTGATGATGACGTCATCGGTCACGTGGTTCGGCCGCCATCTTGGAAAAACCGAAAAACCTTGCACCTCCATATCTCCAAAGGTGCTAAATAGAAAAAATTGAGACGTGGCTCATTGGAAAGAACTCTCCATGGGGAATGAAATATGTTGATGATGACGTCATCGGTCACGTGGTTCGGCCGTCATATTTGTCCTAAGTGGCTGATAAAAAAGTAAATTCCGGCAAGTCCTCGGTCTCTGACCGATTTTTCATTTGTCTGTTTGTCTGTTTGTTACTTGCCGGAAAAGATTCCGGCAAGTATGTTGATCTGTTCGTTTGTTTGTCTGTTTGTCTGTTTGTCTGTTTGTCTGTTTGTCTGTTTGCAGCACTGCGTCTACACCGTTGCACGTAGAATCGCCAAACTTTGCACACATATTGGTCTTGCCCTGGAATAGACTGTGCCCAATTGATGACGTCATCGGTGACGTGGTTCGGCCGCCATCTTGGAAAAACCGAAAAATTTTGCACCTCTATATCTCTGAAAGTACTGAACAGAAAAAATTGAGACATGGCTCATTGTAAAGAACTCTCCATGGGGAATAAAATATGTTACTGATGACGTCATCAGTCACGTGGTCGGCCACCATCTTGGAAAAACAGCAAAACTTTGCACCACTATATCTCCAAAAGTGCTGAACAGATAAAATTGAGACATGGCTCATTGGAAAGAACTCTCCATGGGGAATAAAATATGTTAATGATGACGTCATATGTCACGTGGTTCGGCTGCCATCTTGGAAAAAATTTGCACCTCCATATCTCTGAAAGTGCTGAATAGAAAAAATTGAGACATGGCTCATTGAAAAGAACTCTCCATGGGGAATAAATTAAGTTAATGATGACGTCATTTATCACGTGTTTCGGCCGCCATATTTGTCCTAAATGGCCGACAAAAAAGTACATTCCGGCAAGTCCTCGGTCTCTGACCGATTTTTCATCTGTTTGTCTGTTTGTCTGTTTGTCTGTTTGCAGCACTGCGTCTACACCGTTGCACGTAGAATCGCCAAACTTGGCACACATATTGGTCTTGCCCTCTAATATACTGTGCCCAAATGATGACGTCATCGGTCACGTGGTTCGGCCGCCATCTTGGAAAAACCGAAAAAATTTGCACCTCGATATCTCAAAGTGCTGAACAGAAAAAATTGAGACATGGCTCATTGTGAAGAACTCTCCATGGGGAATAAAACATGTTAATGATGACGTCATCAGTCACGTGGTTCGGCCGCCATCTTGGAAAAACCGAAAAAATTTGCACCTCCATATCTCCAAAAGTACTGAACAGAAAAAATTGAGACATGGCTCATTGTAAAGAACTCTCCATGGGGAATGAAATATGTTAATGATGACGTCATAGGTCACGTGATTCGGCCGCCATCTTGGAAAAACGGCAAAAAAATTGCACCGCTATATCTCCAAAAGTACTGAACAGAAAAAATTGAGACATGCCTCATTGTAAAGAACTCTCCATGGGGAATAAAATATCTTAATGATGACGTCATCAGTCACGTGGTCGGCCGCCATCTTGGAAAAACGGCAAAACTTTGCACCACTATATCTCCAAAAGTGCTGAACAGAAAAAATTGAGACATGGCTCATTGTAAAGAACACTCCATGGAGAATGAAATATGTTAATGATGACGTCATAGGTCACGTGATTCGGCCGCCATCTTGGAAAAACGGCAAAAAAATTGCACCGCTATATCTCCAAAAGTACTGAACAGAAAAAATTGAGACATGGCTCATTGTAAAGAACTCTCCATGGGGAATAAAATATCTTAATGTTGACGTCATCAGTCACGTGGTCGGCCGCCATCTTGGAAAAACGGCAAAACTTTGCACCACTATATCTCCAAAAGTGCTTAACAGAAAAAATTGAGACATGGCTCATTGTAAACAACTCTCCACGGGGAATAAAATATGTTAATGATGACATCATCGGTCACGTGGTTCGGCCGCCATATTTGTCCTAAATGGCCGATAAAAAAGTAAATTCCGGCAAGTCCTCGGTCTCTGACCGATTTTTCATCTGTTTGTCTGTCTGTTTGTCTGTCTGTTTGTCTGTCTGTCTGTTTGCAGCACTGCGTCTACACCGTTGCACGTAGAATCGCCAAACTTTGCACACATATTGGTCTTGCCCTGGAATAGACTGTGCCCAATTGATGACGTCATCGGTGACGTGGTTCGGCCGCCATCTTGGAAAAACCGAAAAAATTTGCACCTCTATATCTCCGAAAGTACTGAACAGAAAAAATTGAGACATGGCTCATTGTAAAGAACTCTCCATGGGGAATAAAATATGGAAATGATGACGTCATCAGTCACGTGGTTCGGTCGCCATCTTGGAAAAACGGCAAAACGTTGCGCCACTATATCTCCAAAAGTGCTGAACAGAAAAAATTGAGACATGGCTCATTGTAACGAACTCTCCATGGGGTATAAAATATGTTAATGATGACGTCATATGTCACGTGGTCGGCCGCCATTTTGGAAAAACGGCAAAACTTTGCACCACTATATCTCCAAAAGTGCTGAACAGAAAAAATTGAGACATGGCTCATTGTAAAGAACGCTCCATGGGGAATAAAATATGTTAATGATGACGTCATCGGTCACGTGGTTCGGTCGCCGTCTTGGAAAAACCGAAAAACTTTGCACCTCCACATCTCCAAAAGTCCTGAATAGAAAAAATTGAGACATGGCTCATTGTAAAGAACTCTCCATGGGGAATAAAATATGTTAATGATGACCTCATCGGTCACGTGGTTCGGCCGCCATATTTATCCTAAATGGTCGATAAAAAAGTACATTCCGGCAAGTCCTCGGTCTCTGACCGATTTTTCATTTGTCTGTCTGTTTGTCTGTTTGTCGGTCTGTTTGCAGCACTGCGTCTACACCGTTGCACGTAGAATCGCCAAACTTTGCACACATATTGGTCTTGCCCTGGAATAGACTGTGCCCAATTGATGACGTCATCGGTGACGTGGTTCGGCCGCCATCTTGGAAAAACCGAAAAACTTTGCACCTCTATATCTCCGAAAGTACTGAACAGAAAAAATTGAGACATGGCTCATTGTAAAGAACTCTCCATGGGGAATAAAATATGTTAATGATGACGTCATCAGTCACGTGGTTCGGGCGCCATCTTGGAAAAACCGAAAAACTATGCACCACTATATCTCCAAAAGTGCTGAATAGAAAAATTGAGACATGGCTCATTGTAAAGAACTCTCCATGGGGAATAAAATATGTTAATGATGACGTCATATGTCACGTGGTCGGCCACCATCTTGGAAAAACGGCAAAAATTTGCACCACTATATCTCCAAAAGTGCTGAACAGAAAAAATTGAGACATGGCTCATTGTAAAGAACTCTCCATGGGGAATAAAATATGTTAATGATGACGTCATCAGTCACGTGGTCGGCCGCCATCTTGGAAAAACCGAAAAACTTAGCACCTCCATATCTCCGAAAGTGCTGAATAGAAAAAATTGAGACATGGCTCATTGTAAAGAACTCTCCATGGGGAATAAAATATGTTAATGATGAAGTCATCGGTCACGTGGTTCGGCCGCCATCTTGGAAAAACCGAAAAACTCTGCACCTCCACATCTCCAAAAGTCCTGAATAGAAAAAATTGAGGCATGGCTCATTGCAAAGAACTCTCCATGGGGAATAAAATATGTTAATGATGACGTCATCGGTCACGTGGTTCGGCCGCCATATTTGTCCTAAATGGCCGATAAAAAAGTACATTCCGGCAAGTCCTCGGTCTCTGACCGATTTTTCATTACTTGCCGGAAAAGATTCCGGCAAGTATGTTGATCTGTTCGTTTGTTTGTCTGTCTGTCTGTTTGTCTGTCTGTCTGTTTGTCTGTCTGTTTGCAGCACTGCGTCTACACCGTTGCACGGAGAATCGCCAAACTTTGCACACATATTGGTCTTGCCCTGGAATAGACTGTGCCCAATTGATGACGTCATCGGTGACGTGGTTCGGCCGCCATCTTGGAAAAACCGAAAAAATTTTGCACCACTATATCTCCAAAAGTGCTGAACAGAAAAAATTGAGACATGGCTCATTGTAAAGAACTCTCCATGGGGAATAAAAGTTGTTAATGATGACGTCATATGTCACGTGGTTCGGCCGCCATCTTGGAAAAACCGAAAAATTTTGCACCTCCATATCTCTGAATGTGCTGAATAGAAAAAATTGAGACATGGCTCATTGTAAAGAACTCTCCATGGGGAATAAAATATGTTAATGATGACGTCATATGTCACGTGGTCGGCCGCCATCTTGGAAAAACGGCAAAACTTTGCACCACTATATCTCCAAAAGTGCTGAACAGAAAAAATTGAGACATGGCTCATTGTGAAGAACTCTCCATGGGGAATAAAACATGTTAATGATGACGTCATCCGTCACGTGGTTCGGCCGCCATCTTGGAAAAACCGAAAAATTTGCACCTCCATATCTCCGAAAGTACTGAACAGAAAAAATTGAGACATGGCTCATTGTAAAGAACTCTCCATGGGGAACAAAATATGTTAATGATGACGTCATCAGTCACGTGGTTCGGCCGCCATCTTGGAAAAACGGCAAAAAATTGCACCACAATATCACCAAAAGTGCTGAACAGAAAAAATTGAGACATGGCTCATTGTAAAGAACACTCCATGGAGAATAAAATATGTTAATGATGACGTCATATATCACGTGGTCGGCCGCCATCTTGGAAAAACCGAAAAAATTTGCACCACTATATCTCCAAAAGTGCTGAACAGAAAAAATTGAGACATGGCTCATTGTAAAGAACTCTCCATGGGGAATAAAATATGTTAATGATGACGTCATATGTCACGTGGTCGGCCGCCATCTTGGAATAACGGAAAAATTTTGCACCGCTATATCTTCGAAAGTACTGAACAGAAAAAATTGAGACATGGCTCATTGTAAAGAACTATCCATGGGGAATAAAATATGTAAATGATGACGTCATCAGTCACGTGGTTCGGCCGCCATCTTGGAAAAACCGAAAAATTTTGCACCACTATAGCTCCAAAATTGCTCAACAGAAAAAATTGAGACATGGCTCATTGTAAAGAACTCTCCATGGGGAATCAAATATGGCAATAATGACGTCATCGGTCACGTGGTTTAGCCGCCATCTTGGAAAAACCTAGCACCTCCAGATCTCCAAAAGTGCTGAATAGAAAAAATTGAGACATGGCTCATTGTAAAGAACTCTCCATGGGGAATAAAATATGTTAATGATGACGTCATCGTTCACGTGTTTCGGCCGCCATATTTGTCCTAAATGGCCGATAAAAAGTAAATTCCGGCAAGTCCTCGGTCTCTGACCGATTTTTCATCTGTCTGTTTGTCTGTTTGTTACTTGCCGGAAAAGATTCCGGCAAGTATGTTGATCTGTTCGTTTGTCTGTCTGTCTGTTTGTCTGTCTGTTTGCAGCACTATGTCTACACCGTTGCACGTAGAATCGCCAAACTTTGCACACATATTGGTCTTGCCCGGGAATAGACTGTGCCCAATTGATGACGTCATCGGTCACGTGGTTCGGCCGCCATCTTGGAAAAACTTTGCACCTCCATATCTCCGAAAGTGCTGAACAGAAAAAATTGAGACATGGCTCATTGTAAAGAACTCTCCATGGGGAATAAAATGTGTTAATGATGATGTCATCAGTCACGTGGTTCGGCCGCCATCTTGGAAAATGGCAAAACTTTGCACCACTATATCTCCAAAAGTGCTGAACAGAAAAAATTCAGCCATGGCTCATTGTAAAGAACTCTCCATAGGGAATAAAATATGTTAATGATGACGTCATCGGTCACGTGGTTCGACCGCCATATTTGTCCGAAATGGCCGATAAAAAAGTAAATTCCGGCAAGTCCTCGGTCTCTGACCGATTTTTCATTACTTGCCGGAAAAAATTCCGGCAAGTATGTTGATCTGTTCGTTTGTCTGTCTGTTTGTCTGTCTGTCTGTCTGTCTGTTTGCAGCACTACGTCTACACCGTTGCACGTAGAATCGCCAAACTTTGCACACATATTGGTCTTGCCCTGGAATAGACTGTGCCCTATTGATGACGTCATCGGTCACGTGGTTCGGCCGCCATCTTGGAAAAACGGCAAAAATTTTGCACCTCTATATCTCCGAAAGTACTGAACAGAAAAAATTGAGACATGGCTCATTGTAAAGAACTCTCCATGGGGAATAAAATATGTTAATGATGACGTCATATGTCACGTGGTCGGCCGCCATCTTGGAAAAACGGCAAAACTTTGCACCACTATATCTCCAAAAGTGCTGAACAGAAAAAATTGAGACATGGCTCATTGTAAAGAACTCTCCATGGGGAATAAAATATGTTAATGATGACGTCATCAGTCACGTGGTCGGCCGCCATCTTGGAAAAACGGCAAAACTTTGTACCACGAAAGCTCCAAAAGTGCTGAACAGAAAAAATTGAGACATGGCTCATTGTAAAGAACTCTCCATGGGGAATAAAATATGTTAATGATGATGTCATATGTCACGTGGTCGGCCGCCATCTTGGAAAAACCGAAAAACGTTGCACCTCCATATCTCCGAAAGTGCTCAATAGAAAAAATTGAGACATGGCCCATTGTAAAGAACTCTCCATGGGGAATGAAATATGTTAATGATGATGTCATCAGTCACGTGGTTCGGCCGCCATCTTGGAAAAACCGAAAAACCTCGCACCTCCATATCTCCGAAAGTGCTGAATAGAAAAAATTGAGAAATGGCTCATTGTAAAGAACTCTCCATGTGGAATAAAATATGTTAATGATGACGTCATCTGTCACGTGGTTCGCCCGCCATCTTGGAAAAACCGAAAAACTTTGCAATTCCACATCTCCAAAAGTCCTGAATAGAAAAAATTGAGACATGGCTCATTGTAAACAACTCTCCACGGGGAATAAAATATGTTAATGATGACATCATCGGTCACGTGGTTCGGCCGCCATATTTGTCCTAAATGGCCAATAAAAAAGTACATTCCGGCAAGTCCTCGGTCTCTGACCGATTTTTCATCTGTCTGTTTGTTACTTGCCGGAAAAGATTCCGGCAAGTATGTTGATCTGTTCGTTTGTTTGTCTGTTTGTCTGTTTGTCTGTTTGTCTGTTTGTCTGTTTGCAGCACTACGTCTACACCGTTGCACGTAGAATCACCAAACTTTGCACACGTATTTGTCTTGCCCTCTAATATACTGTGCCCAAATGATGACGTCATCGGCCACGTGGTTCGGCCGCCATCTTGGAAAAACCGAAAAATTTTGCACCTCGATATCTCAAAGTGCTGAACAGAAAAAATTGAGACATGGCTCATTGTAAAGAACTCGCCATGGGGAATAAAATATGTTAATGATGACGTCATCGGTCACGTGGTTCGGCCGCCATCTTGGAAAAAACGAAAAAATTTTGCACCTCCATATCTCCGAAAGTCCTGAACAGAAAAAATTGAGACATGGCTCATTGTAAAGAACTCTCCATGGGGAATAAAATATGTTAATGATGACGTCATCAGTCACGTGGTTCGGCCGCCATCTTGGAAAAACCGAAAATTTTTGCACCTCCATATCTCCGAAAGTCCTGAACAGAAAAAATTGAGACATGGCTCATTGTAAAGAACTCTCCATGGGGAATAAAATATGTTAATGATGACGTCATCAGTCACGTGGTCGGCCGCCATCTTGGAAAAACGGCAAAACTTTGCACCACGATATCTCCAAAAGTGCTGAACAGAAAAAATTGAGACATGGCTCATTGTAAAGAACGCTCCATGGGGAATAAAATATGTTAATGATGACGTCATATGTCATGTGGTCGGCCGCCATCTTGGAAAAACGGCAAAACTTTGCACCACTATATCTCCAAAAGTGCTGAACAGAAAAAATTGAGACATTGCTCATTGTAAAGAACTCCATGGGGAATAAAATACGTTAATGATGACGTCATATGTCACGTGGTTCGGCCGCCATCTTGGAAAAACCGAAAAATTTTGCACCTCCATTTCTCTGAAAGTGCTGAATAGAAAAAATTGAGACATGGCTCATTGTAAAGAACTCTCCATGGGGAATAAAATATGTTAATGATGATGCCATCGGTCATGTGGTTCGGCCGCCATCTTGGAAAAACGGGAAAACTTTGCACCACTATATCTCCAAAAGTGCAGAATGGAAAAAATTGAGACATGGCTCATTGTAAAGAACTCTCCATGGGGAATAAAATATGTTAATGATGACGTCATCGGTCACGTGGTTCGGCCGCCATATTTGTCCTAAATGGCCGATAAAAAAGTACATTCCGGCAAGTCCTCGGTCTCTGACCGATTTTTCATCTGTCTGTCTGTCTGTCTGTTTGCAGCACTGCGTCTACACCGTTGCACGTAGAATCGCCAAACTTTGCACACATATTGGTCTTGCCCTGGAATAGACTGTGCCCAATTGATGACGTCATCGGTGACGTGGTTCGGCCGCCATCTTGGAAAAACCGAAAAAATTTGCACCTCTATATCTCCGAAGGTACTGAACAGAAAAAATTGAGACATGGCTCATTGTAAAGAACTCTCCATGGGGAATAAAATATGTAAATGATGACGTCATCAGTCACGTGGTTCGGTCGCCATCTTGGAAAAACGGCAAAACGTTGCGCCACTATAACTCCAAAAGTGCTGAACAGAAAAAATTGAGACATGGCTCATTGTGAAGAACTCTCCATGGGGAATAAAATATGTTAATGATGATGTCATCGGTCACGTGGTTCGGCCGCCATCTTGGAAAAAACGAAAAACTCTGCACCTCCACATCTCCAAAAGTCCTGAATAGAAAAAATTGAGGTATGGCTCATTGTAAAGAACTCTCCATGGGGAATAAAATATGTTACTGATGACGTCATCGGTCACGTGGTTCGGCCGCCATATTTGTCCTAAATGGCCGATAAAAAAGTACATTCCGGCAAGTCCTCGGTCTCTGACCGATTTTTCATCTGTCTGTCTGTTTGCAGCACTACGTCTACACCGTTGCACGTAGAATCACCAAACTTTGCACACATATTTGTCTTGCCCTCTAATATACTGTGCCCAAATGATGACGTCATCGGTCACGTGGTTCGGCCGCCATCTTGGAAAAACCGAAAAATTTTGCACCTCGATATCTCAAAGTGCTGAACAGAAAAAATTGAGACATGGCTCATTGTAAAGAACTCTCCATGGGGAATAAAATATGTTAATGATGACGTCATCGGTCACGTGGTTCGGCCGCCATCTTGGAAAAAACGAAAATTTTGGCACCTCCATATCTCCGAAAGTCCTGAACAGAAAAAATTGAGACATGGCTCATTGTAAAGAACTCACCATGGGGAATAAAATATGTTAATGATGACGTCATCGTTCACGTGATTCGGCCGCCATCTTGGAAAATCCGAAAAACTTTGCACCTCCATATCTCCGAAAGTGCTGAATAGAAAAAATTGAGACATGGCTCATTGTAAAGAACTCTCCATGGGGAATAAAATATGTTAATGATGACGTCATATGTCACGTGGTCGGCCGCCATCTTGGAAAAACGGCAAAACTTTGCACCACTATATCTCCAAAAGTGCTGAACAGAAAAAATTGAGACATGGCTCATTGGAAAGAACTCTCCATGGGGAATAAAATATGTTAATGATGACGTCATATGTCACGTGGTTCGGCCGCCATCTTGGAAAAAAATTGCACCTCCATATCTCTGAAAGTGCTGAATATAAAAAATTGAGACATGGCTCATTGAAAAGAACTCTCCATGGGGAATAAAATAAGTTACTGATGACGTCATCTATCACGTGTTTCGGCCACCATATTTGTCCTAAATGGCCGATAAAAAAGTACATTCCGGCAAGTCCTCGGTCTCTGACCGATTTTTCATTACTTGCCGGAAAAAAATTCCGGCAAGTATGTTGATCTGTTCGTTTGTCTGTTTGTCTGTTTGTCTGTTTGTCTGTTTGCAGCACTGCGTCTACACCGTTGCACGGAGAATCGCCAAACTTTGCACTCATATTCGTCTTGCCCTGGAATAGACTGTGCCCAATTTATGACGTCATCGGTCACGTGGTTCGGCCGCCATCTTGGAAAAACCGAAAAACTTTGCACCTCCATATCTCCAAAAGTGCTGAACAGAAAAAATTCAGACATGGCTCATTGTAAAGAACTCTCCATGGGCAATAAAATATGTTAATGATGACGTCATATGTCACGTGGTCGGCCGCCATCTTGGAAAAACGGCAAAACTTTGCACCACGATATCTCAAAAAGTGCTGAACAGAAAAAATTGAGACATGGCTCATTGTAAAGAACTCTCCATGGGGAATAAAATATGTTAATGATGACGTCATATGTCACGTGGTCGGCCGCCATCTTGGAAAAACGGCAAAATTTTGCACCACTATATCTCCAAAAGTGCTAAATAGAAAAAATTGAGACGTGGCTCATTGGAAAGAACTCTCCATGGGGAATGAAATATGTTGATGATGACGTCATCGGTCACGTGGTTCGGCCGCCATCTTGGAAAAACCGAAAAACCTTGCACCTCCATATCTCCAAAGGTGCTAAATAGAAAAAATTGAGACGTGGCTCATTGGAAAGAACTCTCCATGGGGAATGAAATATGTTGATGATGACGTCATCGGTCACGTGGTTCGGCCGTCATATTTGTCCTAAGTGGCTGATAAAAAAGTAAATTCCGGCAAGTCCTCGGTCTCTGACCGATTTTTCATTTGTCTGTTTGTCTGTTTGTTACTTGCCGGAAAAGATTCCGGCAAGTATGTTGATCTGTTCGTTTGTTTGTCTGTTTGTCTGTTTGTCTGTTTGTCTGTTTGTCTGTTTGCAGCACTGCGTCTACACCGTTGCACGTAGAATCGCCAAACTTTGCACACATATTGGTCTTGCCCTGGAATAGACTGTGCCCAATTGATGACGTCATCGGTGACGTGGTTCGGCCGCCATCTTGGAAAAACCGAAAAATTTTGCACCTCTATATCTCTGAAAGTACTGAACAGAAAAAATTGAGACATGGCTCATTGTAAAGAACTCTCCATGGGGAATAAAATATGTTACTGATGACGTCATCAGTCACGTGGTCGGCCACCATCTTGGAAAAACAGCAAAACTTTGCACCACTATATCTCCAAAAGTGCTGAACAGATAAAATTGAGACATGGCTCATTGGAAAGAACTCTCCATGGGGAATAAAATATGTTAATGATGACGTCATATGTCACGTGGTTCGGCTGCCATCTTGGAAAAAATTTGCACCTCCATATCTCTGAAAGTGCTGAATAGAAAAAATTGAGACATGGCTCATTGAAAAGAACTCTCCATGGGGAATAAATTAAGTTAATGATGACGTCATTTATCACGTGTTTCGGCCGCCATATTTGTCCTAAATGGCCGACAAAAAAGTACATTCCGGCAAGTCCTCGGTCTCTGACCGATTTTTCATCTGTTTGTCTGTTTGTCTGTTTGTCTGTTTGCAGCACTGCGTCTACACCGTTGCACGTAGAATCGCCAAACTTGGCACACATATTGGTCTTGCCCTCTAATATACTGTGCCCAAATGATGACGTCATCGGTCACGTGGTTCGGCCGCCATCTTGGAAAAACCGAAAAAATTTGCACCTCGATATCTCAAAGTGCTGAACAGAAAAAATTGAGACATGGCTCATTGTGAAGAACTCTCCATGGGGAATAAAACATGTTAATGATGACGTCATCAGTCACGTGGTTCGGCCGCCATCTTGGAAAAACCGAAAAAATTTGCACCTCCATATCTCCAAAAGTACTGAACAGAAAAAATTGAGACATGGCTCATTGTAAAGAACTCTCCATGGGGAATGAAATATGTTAATGATGACGTCATAGGTCACGTGATTCGGCCGCCATCTTGGAAAAACGGCAAAAAAATTGCACCGCTATATCTCCAAAAGTACTGAACAGAAAAAATTGAGACATGGCTCATTGTAAAGAACTCTCCATGGGGAATAAAATATCTTAATGATGACGTCATCAGTCACGTGGTCGGCCGCCATCTTGGAAAAACGGCAAAACTTTGCACCACTATATCTCCAAAAGTGCTGAACAGAAAAAATTGAGACATGGCTCATTGTAAAGAACACTCCATGGAGAATGAAATATGTTAATGATGACGTCATAGGTCACGTGATTCGGCCGCCATCTTGGAAAAACGGCAAAAAAATTGCACCGCTATATCTCCAAAAGTACTGAACAGAAAAAATTGAGACATGGCTCATTGTAAAGAACTCTCCATGGGGAATAAAATATCTTAATGTTGACGTCATCAGTCACGTGGTCGGCCGCCATCTTGGAAAAACGGCAAAACTTTGCACCACTATATCTCCAAAAGTGCTTAACAGAAAAAATTGAGACATGGCTCATTGTAAACAACTCTCCACGGGGAATAAAATATGTTAATGATGACATCATCGGTCACGTGGTTCGGCCGCCATATTTGTCCTAAATGGCCGATAAAAAAGTAAATTCCGGCAAGTCCTCGGTCTCTGACCGATTTTTCATCTGTTTGTCTGTCTGTTTGTCTGTCTGTTTGTCTGTCTGTCTGTTTGCAGCACTGCGTCTACACCGTTGCACGTAGAATCGCCAAACTTTGCACACATATTGGTCTTGCCCTGGAATAGACTGTGCCCAATTGATGACGTCATCGGTGACGTGGTTCGGCCGCCATCTTGGAAAAACCGAAAAAATTTGCACCTCTATATCTCCGAAAGTACTGAACAGAAAAAATTGAGACATGGCTCATTGTAAAGAACTCTCCATGGGGAATAAAATATGGAAATGATGACGTCATCAGTCACGTGGTTCGGTCGCCATCTTGGAAAAACGGCAAAACGTTGCGCCACTATATCTCCAAAAGTGCTGAACAGAAAAAATTGAGACATGGCTCATTGTAACGAACTCTCCATGGGGTATAAAATATGTTAATGATGACGTCATATGTCACGTGGTCGGCCGCCATTTTGGAAAAACGGCAAAACTTTGCACCACTATATCTCCAAAAGTGCTGAACAGAAAAAATTGAGACATGGCTCATTGTAAAGAACGCTCCATGGGGAATAAAATATGTTAATGATGACGTCATCGGTCACGTGGTTCGGTCGCCGTCTTGGAAAAACCGAAAAACTTTGCACCTCCACATCTCCAAAAGTCCTGAATAGAAAAAATTGAGACATGGCTCATTGTAAAGAACTCTCCATGGGGAATAAAATATGTTAATGATGACCTCATCGGTCACGTGGTTCGGCCGCCATATTTATCCTAAATGGTCGATAAAAAAGTACATTCCGGCAAGTCCTCGGTCTCTGACCGATTTTTCATTTGTCTGTCTGTTTGTCTGTTTGTCGGTCTGTTTGCAGCACTGCGTCTACACCGTTGCACGTAGAATCGCCAAACTTTGCACACATATTGGTCTTGCCCTGGAATAGACTGTGCCCAATTGATGACGTCATCGGTGACGTGGTTCGGCCGCCATCTTGGAAAAACCGAAAAACTTTGCACCTCTATATCTCCGAAAGTACTGAACAGAAAAAATTGAGACATGGCTCATTGTAAAGAACTCTCCATGGGGAATAAAATATGTTAATGATGACGTCATCAGTCACGTGGTTCGGGCGCCATCTTGGAAAAACCGAAAAACTATGCACCACTATATCTCCAAAAGTGCTGAATAGAAAAATTGAGACATGGCTCATTGTAAAGAACTCTCCATGGGGAATAAAATATGTTAATGATGACGTCATATGTCACGTGGTCGGCCACCATCTTGGAAAAACGGCAAAAATTTGCACCACTATATCTCCAAAAGTGCTGAACAGAAAAAATTGAGACATGGCTCATTGTAAAGAACTCTCCATGGGGAATAAAATATGTTAATGATGACGTCATCAGTCACGTGGTCGGCCGCCATCTTGGAAAAACCGAAAAACTTAGCACCTCCATATCTCCGAAAGTGCTGAATAGAAAAAATTGAGACATGGCTCATTGTAAAGAACTCTCCATGGGGAATAAAATATGTTAATGATGAAGTCATCGGTCACGTGGTTCGGCCGCCATCTTGGAAAAACCGAAAAACTCTGCACCTCCACATCTCCAAAAGTCCTGAATAGAAAAAATTGAGGCATGGCTCATTGCAAAGAACTCTCCATGGGGAATAAAATATGTTAATGATGACGTCATCGGTCACGTGGTTCGGCCGCCATATTTGTCCTAAATGGCCGATAAAAAAGTACATTCCGGCAAGTCCTCGGTCTCTGACCGATTTTTCATTACTTGCCGGAAAAGATTCCGGCAAGTATGTTGATCTGTTCGTTTGTTTGTCTGTCTGTCTGTTTGTCTGTCTGTCTGTTTGTCTGTCTGTTTGCAGCACTGCGTCTACACCGTTGCACGGAGAATCGCCAAACTTTGCACACATATTGGTCTTGCCCTGGAATAGACTGTGCCCAATTGATGACGTCATCGGTGACGTGGTTCGGCCGCCATCTTGGAAAAACCGAAAAAATTTTGCACCACTATATCTCCAAAAGTGCTGAACAGAAAAAATTGAGACATGGCTCATTGTAAAGAACTCTCCATGGGGAATAAAAGTTGTTAATGATGACGTCATATGTCACGTGGTTCGGCCGCCATCTTGGAAAAACCGAAAAATTTTGCACCTCCATATCTCTGAATGTGCTGAATAGAAAAAATTGAGACATGGCTCATTGTAAAGAACTCTCCATGGGGAATAAAATATGTTAATGATGACGTCATATGTCACGTGGTCGGCCGCCATCTTGGAAAAACGGCAAAACTTTGCACCACTATATCTCCAAAAGTGCTGAACAGAAAAAATTGAGACATGGCTCATTGTGAAGAACTCTCCATGGGGAATAAAACATGTTAATGATGACGTCATCCGTCACGTGGTTCGGCCGCCATCTTGGAAAAACCGAAAAATTTGCACCTCCATATCTCCGAAAGTACTGAACAGAAAAAATTGAGACATGGCTCATTGTAAAGAACTCTCCATGGGGAACAAAATATGTTAATGATGACGTCATCAGTCACGTGGTTCGGCCGCCATCTTGGAAAAACGGCAAAAAATTGCACCACAATATCACCAAAAGTGCTGAACAGAAAAAATTGAGACATGGCTCATTGTAAAGAACACTCCATGGAGAATAAAATATGTTAATGATGACGTCATATATCACGTGGTCGGCCGCCATCTTGGAAAAACCGAAAAAATTTGCACCACTATATCTCCAAAAGTGCTGAACAGAAAAAATTGAGACATGGCTCATTGTAAAGAACTCTCCATGGGGAATAAAATATGTTAATGATGACGTCATATGTCACGTGGTCGGCCGCCATCTTGGAATAACGGAAAAATTTTGCACCGCTATATCTCCGAAAGTACTGAACAGAAAAAATTGAGACATGGCTCATTGTAAAGAACTATCCATGGGGAATAAAATATGTAAATGATGACGTCATCAGTCACGTGGTTCGGCCGCCATCTTGGAAAAACCGAAAAATTTTGCACCACTATAGCTCCAAAATTGCTCAACAGAAAAAATTGAGACATGGCTCATTGTAAAGAACTCTCCATGGGGAATCAAATATGGCAATAATGACGTCATCGGTCACGTGGTTTAGCCGCCATCTTGGAAAAACCTAGCACCTCCAGATCTCCAAAAGTGCTGAATAGAAAAAATTGAGACATGGCTCATTGTAAAGAACTCTCCATGGGGAATAAAATATGTTAATGATGACGTCATCGTTCACGTGTTTCGGCCGCCATATTTGTCCTAAATGGCCGATAAAAAGTAAATTCCGGCAAGTCCTCGGTCTCTGACCGATTTTTCATCTGTCTGTTTGTCTGTTTGTTACTTGCCGGAAAAGATTCCGGCAAGTATGTTGATCTGTTCGTTTGTCTGTCTGTCTGTTTGTCTGTCTGTTTGCAGCACTATGTCTACACCGTTGCACGTAGAATCGCCAAACTTTGCACACATATTGGTCTTGCCCGGGAATAGACTGTGCCCAATTGATGACGTCATCGGTCACGTGGTTCGGCCGCCATCTTGGAAAAACTTTGCACCTCCATATCTCCGAAAGTGCTGAACAGAAAAAATTGAGACATGGCTCATTGTAAAGAACTCTCCATGGGGAATAAAATGTGTTAATGATGATGTCATCAGTCACGTGGTTCGGCCGCCATCTTGGAAAATGGCAAAACTTTGCACCACTATATCTCCAAAAGTGCTGAACAGAAAAAATTCAGCCATGGCTCATTGTAAAGAACTCTCCATAGGGAATAAAATATGTTAATGATGACGTCATCGGTCACGTGGTTCGACCGCCATATTTGTCCGAAATGGCCGATAAAAAAGTAAATTCCGGCAAGTCCTCGGTCTCTGACCGATTTTTCATTACTTGCCGGAAAAAATTCCGGCAAGTATGTTGATCTGTTCGTTTGTCTGTCTGTTTGTCTGTCTGTCTGTCTGTCTGTTTGCAGCACTACGTCTACACCGTTGCACGTAGAATCGCCAAACTTTGCACACATATTGGTCTTGCCCTGGAATAGACTGTGCCCTATTGATGACGTCATCGGTCACGTGGTTCGGCCGCCATCTTGGAAAAACGGCAAAAATTTTGCACCTCTATATCTCCGAAAGTACTGAACAGAAAAAATTGAGACATGGCTCATTGTAAAGAACTCTCCATGGGGAATAAAATATGTTAATGATGACGTCATATGTCACGTGGTCGGCCGCCATCTTGGAAAAACGGCAAAACTTTGCACCACTATATCTCCAAAAGTGCTGAACAGAAAAAATTGAGACATGGCTCATTGTAAAGAACTCTCCATGGGGAATAAAATATGTTAATGATGACGTCATCAGTCACGTGGTCGGCCGCCATCTTGGAAAAACGGCAAAACTTTGTACCACGAAAGCTCCAAAAGTGCTGAACAGAAAAAATTGAGACATGGCTCATTGTAAAGAACTCTCCATGGGGAATAAAATATGTTAATGATGATGTCATATGTCACGTGGTCGGCCGCCATCTTGGAAAAACCGAAAAACGTTGCACCTCCATATCTCCGAAAGTGCTCAATAGAAAAAATTGAGACATGGCCCATTGTAAAGAACTCTCCATGGGGAATGAAATATGTTAATGATGATGTCATCAGTCACGTGGTTCGGCCGCCATCTTGGAAAAACCGAAAAACCTCGCACCTCCATATCTCCGAAAGTGCTGAATAGAAAAAATTGAGAAATGGCTCATTGTAAAGAACTCTCCATGTGGAATAAAATATGTTAATGATGACGTCATCTGTCACGTGGTTCGCCCGCCATCTTGGAAAAACCGAAAAACTTTGCAATTCCACATCTCCAAAAGTCCTGAATAGAAAAAATTGAGACATGGCTCATTGTAAACAACTCTCCACGGGGAATAAAATATGTTAATGATGACATCATCGGTCACGTGGTTCGGCCGCCATATTTGTCCTAAATGGCCAATAAAAAAGTACATTCCGGCAAGTCCTCGGTCTCTGACCGATTTTTCATCTGTCTGTTTGTTACTTGCCGGAAAAGATTCCGGCAAGTATGTTGATCTGTTCGTTTGTTTGTCTGTTTGTCTGTTTGTCTGTTTGTCTGTTTGTCTGTTTGCAGCACTACGTCTACACCGTTGCACGTAGAATCACCAAACTTTGCACACGTATTTGTCTTGCCCTCTAATATACTGTGCCCAAATGATGACGTCATCGGCCACGTGGTTCGGCCGCCATCTTGGAAAAACCGAAAAATTTTGCACCTCGATATCTCAAAGTGCTGAACAGAAAAAATTGAGACATGGCTCATTGTAAAGAACTCGCCATGGGGAATAAAATATGTTAATGATGACGTCATCGGTCACGTGGTTCGGCCGCCATCTTGGAAAAAACGAAAAAATTTTGCACCTCCATATCTCCGAAAGTCCTGAACAGAAAAAATTGAGACATGGCTCATTGTAAAGAACTCTCCATGGGGAATAAAATATGTTAATGATGACGTCATCAGTCACGTGGTTCGGCCGCCATCTTGGAAAAACCGAAAATTTTTGCACCTCCATATCTCCGAAAGTCCTGAACAGAAAAAATTGAGACATGGCTCATTGTAAAGAACTCTCCATGGGGAATAAAATATGTTAATGATGACGTCATCAGTCACGTGGTCGGCCGCCATCTTGGAAAAACGGCAAAACTTTGCACCACGATATCTCCAAAAGTGCTGAACAGAAAAAATTGAGACATGGCTCATTGTAAAGAACGCTCCATGGGGAATAAAATATGTTAATGATGACGTCATATGTCATGTGGTCGGCCGCCATCTTGGAAAAACGGCAAAACTTTGCACCACTATATCTCCAAAAGTGCTGAACAGAAAAAATTGAGACATTGCTCATTGTAAAGAACTCCATGGGGAATAAAATACGTTAATGATGACGTCATATGTCACGTGGTTCGGCCGCCATCTTGGAAAAACCGAAAAATTTTGCACCTCCATTTCTCTGAAAGTGCTGAATAGAAAAAATTGAGACATGGCTCATTGTAAAGAACTCTCCATGGGGAATAAAATATGTTAATGATGATGCCATCGGTCATGTGGTTCGGCCGCCATCTTGGAAAAACGGGAAAACTTTGCACCACTATATCTCCAAAAGTGCAGAATGGAAAAAATTGAGACATGGCTCATTGTAAAGAACTCTCCATGGGGAATAAAATATGTTAATGATGACGTCATCGGTCACGTGGTTCGGCCGCCATATTTGTCCTAAATGGCCGATAAAAAAGTACATTCCGGCAAGTCCTCGGTCTCTGACCGATTTTTCATCTGTCTGTCTGTCTGTTTGCAGCACTGCGTCTACACCGTTGCACGTAGAATCGCCAAACTTTGCACACATATTGGTCTTGCCCTGGAATAGACTGTGCCCAATTGATGACGTCATCGGTGACGTGGTTCGGCCGCCATCTTGGAAAAACCGAAAAAATTTGCACCTCTATATCTCCGAAGGTACTGAACAGAAAAAATTGAGACATGGCTCATTGTAAAGAACTCTCCATGGGGAATAAAATATGTAAATGATGACGTCATCAGTCACGTGGTTCGGTCGCCATCTTGGAAAAACGGCAAAACGTTGCGCCACTATAACTCCAAAAGTGCTGAACAGAAAAAATTGAGACATGGCTCATTGTGAAGAACTCTCCATGGGGAATAAAATATGTTAATGATGATGTCATCGGTCACGTGGTTCGGCCGCCATCTTGGAAAAAACGAAAAACTCTGCACCTCCACATCTCCAAAAGTCCTGAATAGAAAAAATTGAGGTATGGCTCATTGTAAAGAACTCTCCATGGGGAATAAAATATGTTACTGATGACGTCATCGGTCACGTGGTTCGGCCGCCATATTTGTCCTAAATGGCCGATAAAAAAGTACATTCCGGCAAGTCCTCGGTCTCTGACCGATTTTTCATCTGTCTGTCTGTTTGCAGCACTGCGTCTACACCGTTGCACGTAGAATCGCCAAACTTTGCACACATATTGGTCTTGCCCTGGAATAGACTGTGCCCAATTGATGACGTCATCGGTGACGTGGTTCGGCCGCCATCTTGGAAAAACCGAAAAACTTTGCACCTCTATATCTCCGAAAGTACTGAACAGAAAAAATTGAGACATGGCTCATTGTAAAGAACTCTCCATGGGGAATAAAATATGTTAATGATGACGTCATCAGTCACGTGGTCGGCCACCATCTTGGAAAAACAGCAAAACTTTGCACCACTATATCTCCAAAAGTGCTGAACAGAAAAAATTGAGACATGGCTCATTGTAAAGAACTCTCCATGGGGAATAAAATATGTTAATGATGACGTCATCAGTCACGTGGTCGGCCGCCATCTTGGAAAAACGGCAAAACTTTGCACCACTATATTTCCAAAAGTGCTGAACAGAAAAAATTGAGACATGGCTCATTGTAAAGAACTCTCCATGGGGAATAAAATATGTTAATGATGACGTCATCGGTCACGTGGTTCAGCCGCCATATTTGTCCTAAATGGCCGATAAAAAAGTACATTCCGGCAAGTCCTCGGTCTCTGACCGATTTTTCATCTGTTTGTCTGTCTGTTTGTCTGTCTGTTTGCAGCACTGCGTCTACACCGTTGCACGTAGAATCGCCAAACTTTGCACACTTATTGGTCTTGCCCTGGAATAGACTGTGCCCAATTGATGACGTCATCGGTGACGTGGTTCGGCCGCCATCTTGGAAAAACCGAAAAACTTTACACCTCCATATCTCCGAAAGTGCTGAACAGAAAAAATTGAGACATGGCTTATTGTAAATAACTCTCCATGGGGAATAAAATATGTTACTGATGACGTCATCAGTCACGTGGTCGGCCGCCATCTTGGAAAAACGGCAAAACTTTGCACCACGAAATCTCCAAAAGTCCTGAACAGAAAAAATTGAGACATGACTCATTGTAAAGAACTCTCCATGGGGAATAAAATATGTTAATGATGACGTCATATGTCACGTGGTCGGCCGCCATCTTGGAAAAACGGCAAAACTTTGCACCACTATATCTCCAAAAGTGCTGAACAGAAAAAATTGAGACATGGCTCATTGTAAAGAACTCTCCATGGGGAATAAAATATGTTAATGATGACGTCATCAGTCACGTGGTCGGCCGCCATCTTGGAAAAACGGCAAAACTTTGCACCACTATATCTCCAAAAGTGCTGAACAGAAAAAATTGAGACATTGCTCATTGTAAAGAACTCCATGGGGAATAAAATACGTTAATGATGACGTCATATGTCACGTGGTTCGGCCGCCATCTTGGAAAAACCGAAAAATTTTGCACCTCCATATCTCCGAAAGTCCTGAACAGAAAAAATTGAGACATGGCTCATTGTAAAGAACTCTCCATGGGGAATAAAATATGTTAATGATGACGTCATCAGTCACGTGGTTCGGCCGCCATCTTGGAAAAACCGAAAATTTTTGCACCTCCATATCTCCGAAAGTCCTGAACAGAAAAAATTGAGACATGGCTCATTGTAAAGAACTCTCCATGGGGAATAAAATATGTTAATGATGACGTCATCAGTCACGTGGTCGGCCGCCATCTTGGAAAAACGGCAAAACTTTGCACCACGATATCTCCAAAAGTGCTGAACAGAAAAAATTGAGACATGGCTCATTGTAAAGAACGCTCCATGGGGAATAAAATATGTTAATGATGACGTCATATGTCATGTGGTCGGCCGCCATCTTGGAAAAACGGCAAAACTTTGCACCACTATATCTCCAAAAGTGCTGAACAGAAAAAATTGAGACATTGCTCATTGTAAAGAACTCCATGGGGAATAAAATACGTTAATGATGACGTCATATGTCACGTGGTTCGGCCGCCATCTTGGAAAAACCGAAAAATTTTGCACCTCCATTTCTCTGAAAGTGCTGAATAGAAAAAATTGAGACATGGCTCATTGTAAAGAACTCTCCATGGGGAATAAAATATGTTAATGATGATGCCATCGGTCATGTGGTTCGGCCGCCATCTTGGAAAAACGGGAAAACTTTGCACCACTATATCTCCAAAAGTGCAGAATGGAAAAAATTGAGACATGGCTCATTGTAAAGAACTCTCCATGGGGAATAAAATATGTTAATGATGACGTCATCGGTCACGTGGTTCGGCCGCCATATTTGTCCTAAATGGCCGATAAAAAAGTACATTCCGGCAAGTCCTCGGTCTCTGACCGATTTTTCATCTGTCTGTCTGTCTGTTTGCAGCACTGCGTCTACACCGTTGCACGTAGAATCGCCAAACTTTGCACACATATTGGTCTTGCCCTGGAATAGACTGTGCCCAATTGATGACGTCATCGGTGACGTGGTTCGGCCGCCATCTTGGAAAAACCGAAAAAATTTGCACCTCTATATCTCCGAAGGTACTGAACAGAAAAAATTGAGACATGGCTCATTGTAAAGAACTCTCCATGGGGAATAAAATATGTAAATGATGACGTCATCAGTCACGTGGTTCGGTCGCCATCTTGGAAAAACGGCAAAACGTTGCGCCACTATAACTCCAAAAGTGCTGAACAGAAAAAATTGAGACATGGCTCATTGTGAAGAACTCTCCATGGGGAATAAAATATGTTAATGATGATGTCATCGGTCACGTGGTTCGGCCGCCATCTTGGAAAAAACGAAAAACTCTGCACCTCCACATCTCCAAAAGTCCTGAATAGAAAAAATTGAGGTATGGCTCATTGTAAAGAACTCTCCATGGGGAATAAAATATGTTACTGATGACGTCATCGGTCACGTGGTTCGGCCGCCATATTTGTCCTAAATGGCCGATAAAAAAGTACATTCCGGCAAGTCCTCGGTCTCTGACCGATTTTTCATCTGTCTGTCTGTTTGCAGCACTGCGTCTACACCGTTGCACGTAGAATCGCCAAACTTTGCACACATATTGGTCTTGCCCTGGAATAGACTGTGCCCAATTGATGACGTCATCGGTGACGTGGTTCGGCCGCCATCTTGGAAAAACCGAAAAACTTTGCACCTCTATATCTCCGAAAGTACTGAACAGAAAAAATTGAGACATGGCTCATTGTAAAGAACTCTCCATGGGGAATAAAATATGTTAATGATGACGTCATCAGTCACGTGGTCGGCCACCATCTTGGAAAAACAGCAAAACTTTGCACCACTATATCTCCAAAAGTGCTGAACAGAAAAAATTGAGACATGGCTCATTGTAAAGAACTCTCCATGGGGAATAAAATATGTTAATGATGACGTCATCAGTCACGTGGTCGGCCGCCATCTTGGAAAAACGGCAAAACTTTGCACCACTATATTTCCAAAAGTGCTGAACAGAAAAAATTGAGACATGGCTCATTGTAAAGAACTCTCCATGGGGAATAAAATATGTTAATGATGACGTCATCGGTCACGTGGTTCAGCCGCCATATTTGTCCTAAATGGCCGATAAAAAAGTACATTCCGGCAAGTCCTCGGTCTCTGACCGATTTTTCATCTGTTTGTCTGTCTGTTTGTCTGTCTGTTTGCAGCACTGCGTCTACACCGTTGCACGTAGAATCGCCAAACTTTGCACACTTATTGGTCTTGCCCTGGAATAGACTGTGCCCAATTGATGACGTCATCGGTGACGTGGTTCGGCCGCCATCTTGGAAAAACCGAAAAACTTTACACCTCCATATCTCCGAAAGTGCTGAACAGAAAAAATTGAGACATGGCTTATTGTAAATAACTCTCCATGGGGAATAAAATATGTTACTGATGACGTCATCAGTCACGTGGTCGGCCGCCATCTTGGAAAAACGGCAAAACTTTGCACCACGAAATCTCCAAAAGTCCTGAACAGAAAAAATTGAGACATGACTCATTGTAAAGAACTCTCCATGGGGAATAAAATATGTTAATGATGATGTCATATGTCACGTGGTCGGCCACCATCTTGGAAAAACGGCAAAACTTTGCACCACTATATCTCCAAAAGTGCTGAACAGAAAAAATTGAGACATGGCTCATTGTAAAGAACTCTCCATGGGGAATAAAATATGTTAATGATGACGTCATCGGTGACGTGGTTCGGCCGCCATCTTGGAAAAACCGAAAAACTCTGCACCTCCACATCTCCAAAAGTCCTGAACAGAAAAAATTGAGGTATGGCTCATTGTAAAGAACTCTCCATGGGGAATAAATGATGTTAAGGATGACATCATCGGTCACGTGATTCGGCCGCCATCTTGGAAAACCGAAAATCTTTGCACCTCCATATCTCCGAAAGTGCTGAATATAAAAAATTGACATGGCTCATTGTAAAGAACTCTACATGGGGAATAAAATATGTTAATGATGACGTCATCGGTCACGTGATTCGGCCGCCATATTTGTCCTAAATGGCCGATAAAAAAGTACATTCCGGCAAGTCCTCGGTCTCTGACCGATTTTTCATTTGTCTGTTTGTCTGTTTGTCTGTTTGTCTGTTTGTCTGTTTGTCTGTTTGCAGCACTACATCCACACCGTTGCACGTAGAATCGCCAAACTTTGCACACATATTTGACTTGCCCTCTAATATACTGTGCCCAAACGATGACGTCATCAGTCACGTGGTTCGGCCGCCATCTTGGAAAAACGGCAAAACTTTGCACCACTATATCTCCAAAAGTGCTGAACAGAAAAAATTGAGACATGGCTCATTGTAAAGAACTCCATGGGGAATAAAATATGTTAATGATGACGTCATCAGTCACGTGGTTCGGTCGCCATCTTGGAAAAACGTCAAAAATTTGCACCACCATATCTCCAAAAGTGCTGAACAGAAAAAATTGAGACATGGCTCATTGTAAAGAACACTCCATGGAGAATAAAATATGTTAATGATGACGTCATAGATAACGTGGTTCGGCCGCCATTTTGGAAAAACCGAAAAACTTAGCACCTCCATATCTCCGAAAGTCCTGAATAGAAAAAATTGAGACATGGCTCATTGTAAAGAAATCTCCATGGGGAATAAAATATGTTAATGATGATGTCATCAGTCACGTGGTTTGGCCGCCATCTTGGAAAAACCGAAAAACTTTGCACCTCCATATCTCCGAAAGTGCTGAATAGAAAAAATTGAGACATGGCTCATTGAAAAGAACTCTCCATGGGGAATAAAATATGTTTATGATGACGTCATCGTTCACGTGTTTCGGCCGCCATATTTGTCCAAAATGGCCGATAAAAAGTACATTCCGGCAAGTCTTCGGTCTCTGACCGATTTTTCATCTGTCTGTTTGTTACTTGCCGGAAAAATTTTCCGGCAAGTATGTTGATCTGTTCGTTTGTTTGTTACTTGCCGGAAAAATTTTCCGGCAAGTATGTTGATCTGTTCGTTTGTTTGTTACTTGCCGGAAAAATTTTCCGGCAAGTATGTTGATCTGTTCGTTTGTTTGTCTGTCTGTCTGTTTGTCTGTCTGTTTGTCTGTCTGTTTGTCTGTTTGCAGCACTGCGTCTACACCGTTGCACGGAGAATCGCCAAACTTTGCACACATAATGGTCTTGCCCTCTAATATACTGTGCCTCAATGATGACGTCATCAGTGACGTGGTTCGGCCGCCATCTTGGATAAACCGAATAAATTTGCACCTCTATATCTCCGAAAGTACTGAACAGAAAAAATTGAGACATGGCTCATTGTAAAGAACTCTCCATGGGGAATAAAATATGTTAATGATGACGTCATATGTCACGTGGTCGGCCGCCATCTTGGAAAAACGGCAAAAATTTGCACCACTATATCTCCAAAAGTGCTGAACAGAAAAAATTGAGACATGGCTCATTGTAAAGAACTCTCCATGGGGAATAAAATATGTAAATGATGACGTCATCAGTCACGTGGTTCGGTCGCCATCTTGGAAAAACGGCAAATCGTTGCGCCACTATATCTCCAAAAGTGCTGAACAGAAAAAATTGAGACATGGCTCATTGGAAAGAACTCTCCATGGGGAATAAAATATGTTAATGATGACGTCATATGTCACGTGGTCGGCCGCCATAGGTTCCTCCATTATGACGTCATAATTCGCCAAGTACAAAACTTCATCCGATCAAGATGAAATTTCTTGAGCATCATCAAGGAATAAATTAGTTTAGAAACCAAGTAATGATGACGTCATCGGTCACGTGGTTCGGCCGCCATCTTGGAAAAACCGAAAAACTTTGCACCTCCACATCTCCAAACGTCCTGAATAGAAAAAATTGAGACATGGCTCATTGTAAAGAACTCTCCATGGGGAATAAAATATGTTAATGATGATGTCATAGGTTCCTCCATTATGACGTCATAATTCGCCAAGTACAAAACTTCATCCGATCAAGATGAAATTTCTTGAGCATCATCAAGGAATAAATTAGTTTAGAAAACAAGTAATGATGACTTCATCGGTCACGTGGTTTGGCCGCCATATTTGTCCTAAATGGCCGATAAAAAAGTACATTCCGGCAAGTCCTCGGTCTCTGACCGATTTTTCATCTGTTTGTCTGTTTGTCTGTTTGTCTGTTTGTCTGTCTGTTTGCAGCACTGCGTCTACACCGTTGCACGGAGAATCGCCAAACTTTGCACACATATTGGTCTTGCCCTGGAATAGACTGTGCCCAATTGATGACGTCATCGGTGACGTGGTTCGGCCGCCATCTTGGAAAAACCGAAAAACTTTGCACTTCTATATCTCCGAAAGTACTGAACAGAAAAAATTGAGACATGGCTCATTGTAAAGAACTCTAGATGGGGAATAAAATATGTTAATGATGACGTCATTGGTCACGTGGTTCGGCCGCCATCTTGGAAAAACCGCAAAACTTTCTATATGTAGAATCTTTCTATACGTAGAATAGCCAAACTTTGCACACTTATTTGGCTTGCCCTCTAATATACTGTGCCCAAATGATGACGTCATCGGTCACGTGGTTCGGCCGCCATCTTTGAAAAAATTTGCACCTCCATATCTCCGAAAGTGCTGAATAGAAAAAATTGAGACATGGCTCATTGTAAAGAACTGTCCATGGGGAATAAAATATGTTAATGATGACGTCATCAGTCACGTGGTTCGGCGGCCATCTTGGAAAAACCGAAAAAAAATTGCACCTCTATATCTCCGAAAGTACTGAACAGAAAAAATTGCTACATGGCTCATTGTAAAGAACTCTCCATGGGGAATAAAATAAGTAAATGATGACGTCATCAGTCACGTGGTTCGGTCGCCATCTTGGAAAAACGGCAAAACGTTGCGCCACTATATCTCCAAAAGTGCTGAACAGAAAAAATTGAGACATGGCTCATTGTAATGAACTCTCCATGGGGAATAAAATATGTTAATGATGACATCATCAGTCACGTGGTCGGCCGCCATCTTGGAAAAACGGCAAAACTTTGCACCACGAAATCTCCAAAAGTGCTGAACAGAAAAAATTGAGACATGGCTCATTGTAAAGAACTCTCCATGCAGAATAAAATAGGTTAATGATGACGTCATATGTCACGTGGTCGGCCGCCATCTTGGAAAAACGGCAAAACTTTGCACCTCCATATCTCTGAAAGTACTGAATAGAAAAAATTGAGACACGGCTCATTGTAATGAACTCTCCATGGGGAATAAAATATGTTAATGATGACGTCACCGGTCACGTGGTGGGCTGCCATCTTGGAAAAACGGCCAAACTTTGCACCACGAAATCTCCAAAAGTGCTGAACAGAAAAAATTGAGACATGGCTCATTGTAAAGAACTCCCCATGGGGAATAAAATATGTTAATGATGATGTCATATGTCACGTGGTTCGGCCGCCATCTTGGAAAAACGGCAAAACTTTGCACCTCCATATCTCTGAAAGTACTGAATAGAAAAAATTGAGACATGGCTCATTGTAAAGAACTCTCCATGTGGAATAAAAAATGTTAATGATGACGTCATCGGTCACGTGGTTCGGCCGCCATCTTGGAAAAGCTTTGCACCTCTATATCTCCGAAAGTGCTGAACAGAAAAAATTGAAACATGGCTCATTGGAAAGAAATGTCCATGGGGCATAAAATATGTTAATGATGACGTCATAGGTCACGTGGTTCGGCCGCCATCTTGGAAAAACCGAAAAACTTTACACCTCCATATCTCCGAAAGTGCTGAACAGAAAAAATTGAGACATGGCTCATTGTAAATATCTCTCCATGGGGAATAAAATATGTTACTGATGACGTCATCAGTCACGTGGTTCGGCCGCCATCTTGGAAAAACCGAAAAACTTTGCACCTCCATATCTCCGAAAGTGCTGAATAGAAAAAATTGAGACATGGCTCATTGTAAAGAACTCTCCATGGGGAATAAAATATGTTAATGATGATATCATCGGTCACGTGGTTCGGCCGCCATCTTGGAAAAACCGAAAAACTTAGCACCTCTATGTGTCCAAAAGTGCTGAATAGAAAAAATTGAGACATGGCTCATTGTAAAGAATCCTCCATGGGGAATAAAATATGTTAATGATGACGTCATCGGTCACGTGGTTCAGCCGCCATCTTGGAAAAACCGAAAAACTCTGCACCTCCACATCTCCAAAAGTCCTGAATAGAAAAAATTGAGGCATGGCTCATTGTAAAGAACTCTCCATGTGGAATAAAAAATGTTAATGATGACGTCATCGGTCACGTGGTTCGGCCGCCATCTTGGAAAAGCTTTGCACCTCTATATCTCCGAAAGTGCTGAACAGAAAAAATTGAGACATGGCTAATTGGAAAGAAATGTCCATGGGAAATAAAATATGTTAATGATGACGTCATAGGTCACGTGGTTCGGCCGCCATCTTGGAAAAGCTTTGCACCTCTATATCTCCGAAAGTGCTGAACAGAAAAAATTGAGACATGGCTCATTGGAAAGAAATGTCCATGGGGAATAAAATATGTTAATGATGACGTCAGATGTCACGTGGTTCGGCCGCCATCTTGGAAAAACGGCAAAACTTTGCACCTCTATATCTCCAAAAGTGCTGAGCAGAAAAAATTGAGACATGGCTCATTGTAAAGAACTCTCCATGGGGAATAAAATATGTTAATGATGACATCATCTATCACGTGGTTCAGCCGCCATATTTGTTCTAAATGGCCGATAAAAAAGTACACTCCGGCAAGTCCTCGGTCTCTGACCGATTTTTCATCTGTCTGTCTGTCTGTCTGTCTGTCTGTCTGTTTGTCTGTCTGTCTGTTTGCAGCACTGCGTCTACACCGTTGCACGTAGAATCGCCAAACTTTGCACACATATTGGTCTTGCCCTGGAATAGACTGTGCCCAATTGATGACGTCATCGGTGACGTGGTTCGGCCGCCATCTTGGAAAAACCGAAAAACTTTGCACCTCTATATCTCCGAAAGTACTGAACAGAAAAAATTGAGACATGGCTCATTGTAAAGAACTCTCCATGGGGAATAAAATATGTAAATGATGACGTCATCAGTCACGTGGTTCGGTCGCCATCTTGGAAAAACGGCAAAACGTTGCGCCACTATATCTCCAAAAGTGCTGAACAGAAAAAATTGAGACATGGCTCATTGTAAAGAACTCTCCATGGGGAATAAAATATGTTAATGATGACGTCATCAGTCACGTGGTCGGCCGCCATCTTGGAAAAACGGCAAAACTTTGCACCACGAAATCTCCAAAAGTGCTGAACAGAAAAAATTGAGACATGGCTCATTGTAAAGAACTCTCCATGGGGAATAAAATTTGTTAATGATGACGTCATATGTCACGTGGTTCGGCCGCCATCTTGGAAAAACCGAAAAACTTAGCACCTCTATGTGTCCAAAAGTGCTGAATAGAAAAAATTGAGACATGCCTCATTGTAAAGAACTCTCCATGGGGAATAAAATATGTTAATGATGACGTCATCGGTCACGTGGTTCGGCCGCCATATTTGTCCTAAATGGCGGATAAAAAAGTACATTCCGGCAAGTCCTCGGTCTCTGACCGATTTTTCATTTGTCTGTTTGTCTGTTTGCAGCACTACGTCTACACCGTTGCACGTAGAATCACCAAACTTTGCACACGTATTTGTCTTGCCCTCTAATATACTGTGCCCAAATGATGACGTCATCGTTCACGTGGTTCGGCCGCCATCTTGGAAAAACTTTGCACCTCTATATCTCCGAAAGTACTGAACAGAAAAAATTGAGACATGGCTCATTGTAAAGAACTCTCCATGGGGAATAAAATATGTAAATGATGACGTCATCAGTCACGTGGTTCGGTCGCCATCTTGGAAAAACGGCAAAACGTTGCGCCACTATATCTCCAAAAGTGCTGAACAGAAAAAATTGAGACATGGCTCATTGTAAAGAACTCTCCATGGGGAATAAAATATGTTAATGATGACGTCATATGTCACGTGGTCGGCCGCCATCTTGGAAAAACGGCAAAACTTTGCACCACTATATTTCCAAAAGTGCTGAACAGAAAAAATTGAGACATGGCTCATTGTAAAGAACTCTCCATGGGGAATAAAATATGTTAATGATGACGTCATATGTCACGTGGTCGGCCGCCATCTTGGAAAAACGGCAAAACTTTGCACCACTATATTTCCAAAAGTGCTGAACAGAAAAAATTGAGACATGGCTCATTGTAAAGAACTCTCCATGTGGAATAAAATATGTTCATGATGACGTCATCGGTCACGTGGTTCAGCCGCCATCTTGGAAAAACTGAAAAGCGTTGCACCTCCACATCTCCGAAAGTGCTGAATAGAAAAAATTTAGACATGGCTCATTGTAAAGAACTCTCCATGGGGAATAAAATATGTTAATGATGACGTCATCGGTCACGTGGTTCGACCGCCATATTTGTCCGAAATGGCCGATAAAAAAGTAAATTCCGGCAAGTCCTCGGTCTCTGACCGATTTTTCATTACTTGCCGGAAAAATTTTCCGGCAAGTATGTTGATCTGTTCGTTTGTTACTTGCCGGAAAAATTTTTCCGGCAAGTATGTTGATCTGTTCGTTTGTCTGTTTGTTACTTGCCGGAAAAATTTTCCGGCAAGTATGTTGATCTGTTCGTTTGTTTGTCTGTCTGTCTGTTTGTCTGTCTGTTTGTCTGTCTGTTTGTCTGTTTGCAGCACTGCGTCTACACCGTTGCACGGAGAATCGCCAAACTTTGCACACATAATGGTCTTGCCCTCTAATATACTGTGCCTCAATGATGACGTCATCAGTGACGTGGTTCGGCCGCCATCTTGGATAAACCGAATAAATTTGCACCTCTATATCTCCGAAAGTACTGAACAGAAAAAATTGAGACATGGCTCATTGTAAAGAACTCTCCATGGGGAATAAAATATGTTAATGATGACGTCATATGTCACGTGGTCGGCCGCCATCTTGGAAAAACGGCAAAAATTTGCACCACTATATCTCCAAAAGTGCTGAACAGAAAAAATTGAGACATGGCTCATTGTAAAGAACTCTCCATGGGGAATAAAATATGTAAATGATGACGTCATCAGTCACGTGGTTCGGTCGCCATCTTGGAAAAACGGCAAATCGTTGCGCCACTATATCTCCAAAAGTGCTGAACAGAAAAAATTGAGACATGGCTCATTGGAAAGAACTCTCCATGGGGAATAAAATATGTTAATGATGACGTCATATGTCACGTGGTCGGCCGCCATCTTGGAAAAACGGCAAAACTTTGCACCACTATATCTCCAAAAGTGCTGAACAGAATAATTGAGACATGGCTCATTGTAAAGAACTCTCCATGGGGAATAAAATATGTTAATGATGACGTCATCAGTCACGTGGTCGGCCGCCATCTTGGAAAAACGGCAAAACTTTGCACCACAAAATCTCCAAAAGTGCTGAACAGAAAAAATTGAGACATGGCTCATTGTAAAGAACTCTCCATGGGGAATAAAATATGTTAATGATGACGCCATCGGTCACGTGGTTCGGCCGCCATCTTGGAAAAATGGGAAAACTTTGCACCACTATATCTCCAAAAGTGCAGAATGGAAAAAATTGAGACATGGCTCATTGTAAAGAACTCTCAATGGGGAATAAAATATGTTAATGATGACGTCATATGTCACGTGGTTCGGCCGCCATCTTGGAAAAACCGAAAAATTGTGCACCTCCATATCTCTGAAAGTGCTGAATAGAAAAAATTGAGACATGGCTCATTGTAAAGAACTCTCCATGGGGAATAAAATATGTTAATGATGACATCATAGGTCACGTGGTTCGGCTGCCATCTTGGAAAAACCGAAAAACGTAGCACCTCCATATCTCCAAAAGTGCTGAATAGAAAAAGTTGAGACATGGCTCTTTGTGAAGAACTCTCCATGGGGAATAATATATGTTAATGATGACGTCATCTATCACGTGGTTCGGACGCCATATTTGTCTTAAATGGCCGATAAAAGAGTACATTCCGGCAAGTCCTCGGTCTCTGACCGATTTTTCATTTGTCTGTCTGTCTGTTTGTCTGTTTGTCTGTTTGCAGCACTGCGTCTACACCGTTGCACGTAGAATCGCCAAACTTGGCACACATATTGGTCTTGCCCTCTAATATACTGTGCCCAAATGATGACGTCATCGGTCACGTGGTTCGGCCGCCATCTTGGAAAAACCGAAAAAATTTGCACCTCGATATCTCAAAGTGCTGAACAGAAAAAATTGAGACATGGCTCATTGTGAAGAACTCTCCATGGGGAATAAAACATGTTAATGATGACGTCATCAGTCACGTGGTTCGGCCGCCATCTTGGAAAAACCGAAAAAATTTGCACCTCCATATCTCCAAAAGTACTGAACAGAAAAAATTGAGACATGGCTCATTGTAAAGAACTCTCCATGGGGAATGAAATATGTTAATGATGACGTCATCTGTCACGTGGTTCGGCCGCCATCTTGGAAAAACCGAAAAATTTTGCAGCTCCATATCTCTGAATGTGCTGAATAGAAAAAATTGGGACATGGCTCATTGTAAAGAACTCTCCATGGGGAATAAAATATGTTAATGATGATGCCATCGGTCACGTGGTTCGGCCGCCATCTTGGAAAAACGGCAAAAACTTTGCACCACTATATCTCCAAAAGTGCAGAATGGAAAAAATTGAGACATGGCTCATTGTCAAGAACTCTCCATGCGGAATAAAATATGTTAATGATGACGTCATCGGTCAGGTGGTTCGGCCGCCATCTTGGAAAAACCGAAAAATTTTGCACCTCCATATCTCCGAAAGTGCTGAACAGAAAAAATAGAGACATGGATCATTGTAAAGAACTCTCCATGGGGAATAAAATAGGTTAATGATGACGTCATCAGTCACGTGGTTCGGCCGCCATCTTGGAAAAACCGAAAAACTTTACACCTCCATATCTCCGAAAGTGCTGAACAGAAAAAATTGAGACATGGCTCATTGTAAATAACTCTCCATGGGGAATAAAATATGTTACTGATGACGTCATCTGTCACGTGGTTCGGCCGCCATCTTGGAAAAACCGGAAAATGTTACACCTCCATATCTCCGAAAGTCCTGAATAGAAAAACTTGGGACGTGGCTCAATGTAAAGAACTCTCCATGGGGAATAAAATATGTTAATGATGACGTCATCAGTCACGTGGTTCGGCCGCCATATTTGTCCTAAATGGCCAATAAAAAAGTACATTCCGGCAAGTCCTCGGTCTCTGACCGATTTTTCATCTGTTTGTCTGTTTGTCTGTTTGCAGCACTACGTCTACACCGTTGCACGTAGAATCGCCAAACTTGGCACACATATTGGTCTTGCCCTCTAATATACTGTGCCCAAATGATGACGTCATCAGTCACGTGGTTCGGCCGCCATCTTGGAAAAACCGAAAAATTTTGCACCTCGATATCTCAATGTGCTGAACAGAAAAAATTGAGCCATGGCTCATTGTAAAGAACTCTCCATTGGGAATAAAACATGTTAATGATGACGTCATAGGTCACGTGGTTCGGCCGCCATCTTGGAAAAACGGCAAAACTTTGCACCACGAAATCTCCAAAAGTGCTGAACAGAAAAAATTGAGACATGGCTCATTGTAAAGAACTCTCCATGGGGAATAAAATATGTTAATGATGACGTCATAGGTCACGTGGTTCGGCCGCCATCTTGGAAAAACGGCAAAACTTTGCACCACTATATCTCCAAAAGTGCTGAACAGAAACAATTGAGACATGGCTCATTGTAAAGAACTCTCCATGGGGGAATAAAATATGTTAATGATGACGTCATATGTCACGTGGTTCGGTCGCCATCTTGGAAAAACCGGAAAACGTTACACCTCCATATCTCCGAAAGTCCTGAATAGAAAAACTTGGGACGTGGCTCAATGTAAAGAACTCTCCATGGGGAATAAAATATGTTAATGATGACGTCATCAGTCACGTGGTTCGGCCGCCATATTTGTCCTAAATGGCCAATAAAAAAGTACATTCCGGCAAGTCCTCGGTCTCTGACCGATTTTTCATTTGTCTGTTTGTTACTTGCCGGAAAAAATTTTCCGGCAAGTATGTTGATCTGTTCGTTTGTCTGTCTGTTTGTCTGTCTGTCTGTCTGTCTGTCTGTCTGTCTGTCTGTTTGCAGCACTGCGTCTACACCGTTGCACGTAGAATCGCCAAACTTTGCACACATATTGGTCTTGCCCTGGAATAGACTGTGCCCAATTGATGACGTCATCGGTGACGTGGTTCGGCCGCCATCTTGGAAAAACCGAAAAACTTTGCACCTCTATATCTCCGAAAGTACTGAACAGAAAAAATTGAGACATGGCTCATTGTAAAGAACTCTCCATGGGGAATAAAATATGTTAATGATGACGTCATATGTCACGTGGTCGGCCGCCATCTTGGAAAAACGGCAAAAATTTTCACCACTATAACTCCAAAAGTGCTGAACAGAAAAAATTGAGACATGGCTCATTGTAAAGAACTCTCCATGGGGAATAAAATATGTTAATGATGACGTCATCAGTCACGTGGTCGGCCGCCATCTTGGAAAAACCGAAAAACTCTGCACCTCCACATCTCCAAAAGTCCTGAACAGAAAAAATTGAGGTATGGCTCATTGTAAAGAACTCTCCATGGGGAATAAAATATGTTAATGATGACGTCATGTATCACATAGTTCGGCCGCCATATTTGTTCTAAATGGCCGATAAAAAAGTACATTCCGGCAAGTCCTCGGTCTCTGACCGATTTTTCATCTGTTTGTTACTTGCCGGAAAAAATTTTCCGGCAAGTATGTTGATCTGTTCGTTTGTCTGTCTGTTTGTCTGTCTGTCTGTCTGTCTGTCTGTCTGTCTGTCTGTTTGCAGCACTGCGTCTACACCGTTGCACGGCGAATCGCCAAACTTTGCACACATATTGGTCTTGCCCTGGAATAGACTGTGCCCAATTGATGACGTCATCGGTGACGTGGTTCGGCCGCCATCTTGGAAAAACTGAAAAACCTTGCACCTCTATATCTCCGAAAGTACTGAACAGAAAAAATTGAGACATGGCTCATTGTAAAGAACTCTCCATGGGGAATAAAATATGTAAATGATGACGTCATCAGTCACGTGGTTCGGTCGCCATCTTGGAAAAACGGCAAAACGTTGCGCCACTATATCTCCAAAAGTGCTGAACAGAAAAAATTGAGACATGGCTCATTGTAAAGAACTCTCCATGGGGAATATAATATGTTAATGATGACGTCATATGTCACGTGGTCGGCCGCCATCTTGGAAAAACGGCAAAACTTTGCACCACTATATCTCCAAAAGTGCTGAACAGAAAAAATTGAGACATGGCTCATTGTAAAGAACTCTCCATGGGGAATAAAATATGTTAATGATGACGTCATCAGTCGCGTGGTCGGCCGCCATCTTGGAAAAACCGAAAAACCTGGCACCTCCATATCTCCGAAAGTGCTGAATAGAAAAAATTGAGACATGGCTCATTGTCAAGAACTCTCCATGTGGAATAAAATATGTTAATGATGACGTCATCGGTCACGTGGTGCGGCCGCCATCTTGGAAAAACGGGAAAAAAATTCACCTCCATATCTCCGAAAGTGCTGAATAGAAAAAATTGAGACATGGCTCATTGGAAAGAACTCTCCAGGGGGAATAAAATAAGTTAATGATGACGTCATCGGTCACGTGGTTCGGCCGCCATCTTGGAAAATCCGAAAAACGTTGCACCTCTATCTCCAAAAGTGCTGAACAGAAAAAATTGAGACATGGCTCATTGGAAAGAACTCTCCAGGGGGAATAAAATATGTTAATGATGTCGTCATCGGTCACGTGGTTCGGCCGCCATCTTGGAAAAACGGCAAAAATTTGCACCACTATATCTCCAAAAGTGCTGAACAGAAAAAAATTGAGACATGGCTCATTGTAAAGAACTCCCGATGGTGAACAAAATATGTTAATGATGACGTCATCAGTCACGTGGTTCGGCCGCCATCTTGGAAAAACCGAAAATATTTGCACTGCTATATCTCCGAAAGTACTGAACAGAAAAAATTGAGACATGGCTCATTGCAAAGAACTCTCCATGGGGAATAAAATATGTTAATGATGATGTCATCAGTCACGTGGTCGGCCGCCATCTTGGAAAAACGGCAAAACTTTGCTCCACTATATCTCCAAAAGTGCTGAACAGAAAAAATTGAGACATGGCTCATTGTAAAGAACTCTCCATGGTGAATAAAATATGTTAATGATGGCGTCATATGTCACGTGGTCGGCGGCCATCTTGGAAAAACGGCAAAACTTTGCACCACTATATCTCCAAAAGTGCTGAACAGAAAAAATTGAGACATGGCTCATTGTAAAGAACTCTCCATGGGGAATAAAATATGTAAATGATGACGTCATCAGTCACGTGGTTCGGTCGCCATCTTGGAAAAACGGCAAATCGTTGCGCCACTATATCTCCAAAAGTGCTGAACAGAAAAAATTGAGACATGGCTCATTGGAAAGAACTCTCCATGGGGAATAAAATATGTTAATGATGACGTCATATGTCACGTGGTCGGCCGCCATCTTGGAAAAACGGCAAAACTTTGCACCACTATATCTCCAAAAGTGCTGAACAGAAATAATTGAGACATGGCTCATTGTAAAGAACTCTCCATGGGGAATAAAATATGTTAATGATGACGTCATCAGTCACGTGGTCGGCCGCCATCTTGGAAAAACGGCAAAACTTTGCACCACAAAATCTCCAAAAGTGCTGAACAGAAAAAATTGAGACATGGCTCATTGTAAAGAACTCTCCATGGGGAATAAAATATGTTAATGATGACGCCATCGGTCACGTGGTTCGGCCGCCATCTTGGAAAAATGGGAAAACTTTGCACCACTATATCTCCAAAAGTGCAGAATGGAAAAAATTGAGACATGGCTCATTGTAAAGAACTCTCAATGGGGAATAAAATATGTTAATGATGACGTCATATGTCACGTGGTTCGGCCGCCATCTTGGAAAAAACGAAAAACTTTGCACCTCCATATCTCTGAAAGTGCTGAATTGAAAAAATTGAGACATGGCTCATTGTAAAGAACTCTCCATGGGGAATAAAATATGTTAATGATGACGTCATATGTCACGTGGTCGGCCGCCATCTTGGAAAAACGGCAAAACTTTGCTCCACTATATCTCCAAAAGTGCTGAACAGAAAAAATTGAGACATGGCTCATTGCAAAGAACTCTCCATGGGGAATAAAACATGTTAATGATGACGTCATCGGTCACATGGTGCGGCCGCCATCTTGGAAAAACGGGAAAATTTTGCACCTCCATATCTCCAAAAGTGCTGAATAGAAAAAATTGAGACATGGCTCATTGCAAAGAACTCTCCATGGGGAATAAAACATGTTAATGATGACGTCGTCGGTTACGTGGTTCGGCCGCCATCTTGGAAAAACTTTGCACCTCGATATCTCCGAAAGTGCTGAACAGAAAAAATTGAGACATGGCTCATTGTAAAGAACTCTCCATGGGGAATAAAATATGTTAATGATGACGTCATCGGCCATGTGGTTCGGCCGCCATATTTGTCCTAAATGGCCGATAAAGTAAATTCCGGCAAGTCCTCGGTCTCTGACCGATTTTTCATTACTTGCCGGAAAAATTTTCCGGCAAGTATGTTGATCTGTTCGTTTGTTTGTCTGTCTGTCTGTTTGTCTGTCTGTTTGTCTGTCTGTTTGTCTGTTTGCAGCACTGCGTCTACACCGTTGCACGGAGAATCGCCAAACTTTGCACACATAATGGTCTTGCCCTCTAATATACTGTGCCTCAATGATGACGTCATCAGTGACGTGGTTCGGCCGCCATCTTGGAAAAACCGAATAAATTTGCACCTCTATATCTCCGAAAGTACTGAACAGAAAAAATTGAGACATGGCTCATTGTAAAGAACTCTCCATGGGGAATAAAATATGTTAATGATGACGTCATATGTCACGTGGTCGGCCGCCATCTTGGAAAAACGGCAAAAATTTGCACCACTATATCTCCAAAAGTGCTGAACAGAAAAAATTGAGACATGGCTCATTGTAAAGAACTCTCCATGGGGAATAAAATATGTAAATGATGACGTCATCAGTCACGTGGTTCGGTCGCCATCTTGGAAAAACGGCAAATCGTTGCGCCACTATATCTCCAAAAGTGCTGAACAGAAAAAATTGAGACATGGCTCATTGGAAAGAACTCTCCATGGGGAATAAAATATGTTAATGATGACGTCATATGTCACGTGGTCGGCCGCCATCTTGGAAAAACGGCAAAACTTTGCACCACTATATCTCCAAAAGTGCTGAACAGAATAATTGAGACATGGCTCATTGTAAAGAACTCTCCATGGGGAATAAAATATGTTAATGATGACGTCATCAGTCACGTGGTCGGCCGCCATCTTGGAAAAACGGCAAAACTTTGCACCACAAAATCTCCAAAAGTGCTGAACAGAAAAAATTGAGACATGGCTCATTGTAAAGAACTCTCCATGGGGAATAAAATATGTTAATGATGACGCCATCGGTCACGTGGTTCGGCCGCCATCTTGGAAAAATGGGAAAACTTTGCACCACTATATCTCCAAAAGTGCAGAATGGAAAAAATTGAGACATGGCTCATTGTAAAGAACTCTCAATGGGGAATAAAATATGTTAATGATGACGTCATATGTCACGTGGTTCGGCCGCCATCTTGGAAAAACCGAAAAATTGTGCACCTCCATATCTCTGAAAGTGCTGAATAGAAAAAATTGAGACATGGCTCATTGTAAAGAACTCTCCATGGGGAATAAAATATGTTAATGATGACATCATAGGTCACGTGGTTCGGCTGCCATCTTGGAAAAACCGAAAAACGTAGCACCTCCATATCTCCAAAAGTGCTGAATAGAAAAAGTTGAGACATGGCTCTTTGTGAAGAACTCTCCATGGGGAATAATATATGTTAATGATGACGTCATCTATCACGTGGTTCGGACGCCATATTTGTCTTAAATGGCCGATAAAAGAGTACATTCCGGCAAGTCCTCGGTCTCTGACCGATTTTTCATCTGTCTGTTTGTCTGTCTGTTTGTCTGTTTGCAGCACTGCGTCTACACCGTTGCACGGAGAATCGCCAAACTTTGCACACATAATGGTCTTGCCCTCTAATATACTGTGCCCCAATGATGACGTCATCGGTGACGTGGTTCGGCCGCCATCTTGGAAAAACCGAATAAATTTGCACCTCTATATCTCCGAAAGTACTGAACAGAAAAAATTGAGACATGGCTCATTGTAAAGAACTCTCCATGGGGAATAAAATATGTAAATGATGACGTCATATGTCACGTGGTCGGCCGCCATCTTGGAAAAACGGCAAATCGTTGCGCCACTATATCTCCAAAAGTGCTGAACAGAAAAAATTGAGACATGGCTCATTGGAAAGAACTCTCCATGGGGAATAAAATATGTTAATGATGACGTCATATGTCACGTGGTCGGCCGCCATCTTGGAAAAACGGCAAAACTTTGCACCACTATATCTCCAAAAGTGCTGAACAGAAATAATTGAGACATGGCTCATTGTAAAGAACTCCATGGGGAATAAAATATGTTAATGATGACGTCATCAGTCACGTGGTCGGCCGCCATCTTGGAAAAACGGCAAAACTTTGCACCACAAAATCTCCAAAAGTGCTGAACAGAAAAAATTGAGACATGGCTCATTGTAAAGAACTCTCCATGGGGAATAAAATATGTTAATGATGACGCCATCGGTCACGTGGTTCGGCCGCCATCTTGGAAAAATGGGAAAACTTTGCACCACTATATCTCCAAAAGTGCAGAATGGAAAAAATTGAGACATGGCTCATTGTAAAGAACTCTCAATGGGGAATAAAATATGTTAATGATGACGTCATATGTCACGTGGTTCGGCCGCCATCTTGGAAAAACCGAAAAATTGTGCACCGCATATCTCTGAAAGTGCTGAATAGAAAAAATTGAGACATGGCTCATTGTAAAGAACTCTCCATGGGGAATAAAATATGTTAATGATGACATCATAGGTCACGTGGTTCGGCTGCCATCTTGGAAAAACCGAAAAACGTAGCACCTCCATATCTCCAAAAGTGCTGAATAGAAAAAGTTGAGACATGGCTCTTTGTGAAGAACTCTCCATGGGGAATAATATATGTTAATGATGACGTCATCTATCACGTGGTTCGGACGCCATATTTGTCTTAAATGGCCGATAAAAGAGTACATTCCGGCAAGTCCTCGGTCTCTGACCGATTTTTCATTTGTCTGTTTGTCTGTTTGTCTGTTTGTCTGTTTGCAGCACTGCGTCTACACCGTTGCACGTAGAATCGCCAAACTTTGCACACATATTGGTCTTGCCCTGGAATAGACTGTGCCCAATTGATGACGTCATCGGTGACGTGGTTCGGCCGCCATCTTGGAAAAACCGAAAAACTTTGCACCTCTATATCTCTGAAAGTACTGAACAGAAAAAATTGAGACATGGCTCATTGTAAAGAACTCTCCATGGGGAATAAAATATGTTAATGATGACGTCATCAGTCACGTGGTCGGCCACCATTTTGGAAAAACAGCAAAACTTTGCACCACTATATCTCCAAAAGTGCTGAACAGAAAAAATTGAGACATGGCTCATTGTAAAGAACTCTCCATGGGGAATAAAATATGTTAATGATGACGTCATCAGTCACGTGGTCGGCCGCCATCTTGGAAAAACGGCAAAACTTTGCACCACTATATTTCCAAAAGTGCTGAACAGAAAAAATTGAGACATGGCTCATTGTAAAGAACTCTCCATGGGGAATAAAATATGTTAATGATGATGTCATCGGTCACGTGGTTCAGCCGCCATATTTGTCCTAAATGGCCGATAAAAAAGTACATTCCGGCAAGTCCTCGGTCTCTGACCGATTTTTCATTTGTATGTCTGTGTGTGTGTGTGTGTGTGTGTGTGTGTGTATGTTATTCGCATAACTCAAAAAGTATTCAACCGAATTGCATGAAATTTGGTGGGATGATTGGTTATTATACGGGACACATTTGATTAGATTTTGGGAGCAATCGGGTCAAAGGTCAAGGTCAAGGTCACGAAAAGGTCAAAATCGTATTTTTACCATAGCGCGGTCAATTTTTATCCAATTGGCATGCAACTAATGCCAAAATGTTCAGAATTCAATGCCCGATCTTGTGATATACGACATGACCCAGTGAAGACATTACCCTTGTTAGCGGTTGGGGGTCAAAGTTCAGGGGGGTCACGACCTTGCAAAATGTGCGTTTTTTGTCATAACTCGGTCAATTCTTATCCGATTTGCATGAAATCAGCACCAAACTGTTCACTGTTCTGTTCCCTACACTCCCATGCCAAGTACAGAACAGTAGCTGCGGCGAAGGTATGCGCTCTACCGAGTGCCCGTTCTAGTTTATACATTATTTGTTATTTATAAAGTACATTTTTGTTATTTAAAAGCACCTAACAAAAAAAATTGGTGTTTTTTTTTTGAGGCTGGAACGGATTAATAGCATTTCAATGCATTTGAATGGGAAAATTTGCTTTGACTTACGAGCGATTTGGCTTACGAGCTCCGTCACGGAACGGATTAAACTCGTAAGCCGAGGTACCACTGTATATATATATATATATATATATATATATATATATATATATATATATATATATATATATATATAGTGTGTGTGTGTGTCCAAGGGTACTAATGTTGAAAATGACTGGGTTTATTATTATTAATATTTCACATGCAGCCTCTGGCTGCTGGTTGCATCATTTCTGGAAGTGGGCTATGCCGCTGATGCAGTGCCCCCTGTTTACACTATGCTGGTGCTCATTTTGCCAACCTCAGAAGGATGACAGGCTGGGTCAACCCACCTGGGATCATTTAACGGCACGACGGGGCCTATTATTAATACGCTAACGTCTTAAGCCAGGCACCCTAACCGTAAAGCCAACACCAGGCTTTGATTATGGGGCGCAATGTGTGGTTGGTGGTAAGAACCTGAGTTGTGGTGCCATCAAATGTTGAAACTGCTCACAGATGAAGCAATTTGATTACGATCAGCATGTGGAAGGTCAACTGGATTAAAAGACATGATTCGTGCAACAGATTGAATTCCCTTTCATGTATCATGTAGGAAGTTTTAACATTTATTGCTATCCAGTGATGCATTGAAATAAGAGAGGTTAACATTTTTAAAGGATAGTTTTTTAATACTCAAACTTTAGATTAAGTTAATATATAAAATTGCATCTACTTACAAACCCAAAGTTTTTGGCCTGCGAGTGGAAACAATTTTTTTTAATTCTTATTTTTAGTCCCCACAATTAATTTGTGGAATCCCGTTTGCTCCCATAAGCTGTGGAGGTGGAGTCGTCTGTTCTCTTTGCTCCTCACCTCGACAGGCCTTGGCAAGTCTTGATTGTTTTGAGTACCATTGGGGGAGTGAACCGCATCCACCAAAGCATGTCATGTACTAGAAAGACCGCACAGCATTGTGAGAAAGTAAAAGCACGTTCCAAAAGTTCAACGTTTTACTGGTCCATTTTATTTTGGTTACACTGTGGTTTGCTGTCGTACTGTGAAAGCAAATGGGTGAGGGCCTGGTTTCACCTCCCCCGACCCCTCCAACCCCCCCCCCCTAGCTCAAGGGCTAAGCCATGCCATGCTTGCAGTCTAGAAAAAATTGTTTCATACATACCAAACAAATGTTCGACAGGTGAACCGGACAGAATGGAATTACTCGAGGCGGTGTTCCGTCTCTGTCGCAACATGAAGTGTTTTGGTGTGTAAATGACAAGTGTGAGAGGGGAGATGCACGAAGAGCAGGACAGCCTGACCTGGGGTTAATTGATGATATCCAGATAGAGGGTTCAAAAATTAATTGTTAAATCGCTTGCGTGCGCTGTCCTTCAGTAGGTGACTGTCCGAAGCATTTCATCCTAGGTTGGCCGCATTCCATGCATTCTCACTGCTCTCCTGGAGTCTGAGCTACCCCTTGCCAGTATGCCATTACAAGTACAATATATGCCTGTCATTACAAGCAAGCGGTGTCCACAAAAGGACCTTTTTGTTTCAGGTCTTCCAGAAATCGATCATTGCATCGAAATTTGTCTGTCTGTGGCTATTTTCTCCCTTTGTTATGTTCCTTTTGTGCTGTTCCTTTTGTTATGTTGCGTTCTGATCTATTCTGTGTTCTTAGTCTTCCACAAGCCTCGACCATGTGCATAAAAAATATTCGTATCTCGAGAAATGACATTCTTATATGATGGAAGTCCATGACGTGCCATTGCAAATACACACGCTTCCCACTTAAAGCAAAGCTGAAAGATGGAAAAAAAAGCTCCACCAGGAATGGGCCAATATGAATTGGATTTTTTTTTTTTTTTTTACAGTTTTGACCCCTGTGATCCTAAGTCCCCAAACCTGGGGCATGAACCAGGGGTCAAACACAAAAACTGTTCCATATTTCATGCGTCCCCCAATGTTGATTGCTTACATCATTTCATTAAAAAATGTTTCAAAATGTGCTCACTTGTAATTGCATTTTTGGTATTTGACCGTTTGACCCTGCCCAGGGGGCGGGACCAAATATATACTACTCTCACAATCTTGCCATGCGGTGATCATAACGACTAAGTTTGGTGAATTTTGCACAACCGCTTAGGAGGAGATAGCCTGACGGACACATTCTCTCCCAAATGCCCATCCGTCATGCTATCTCCTCCTTAACAGAAATGTTAAGGAGGAGATAGCATGGAGGAGATAGCAGATAGCATTCTACTCTCGGAGGAGAATGCCCATCCGTCATGCTATCTCCTCCTTAACAGTTGTGCAGAAATTCACCAAACTTGGGAGTTATGATCACCACATGGTAACAATGTCCGAGAGTAGTATCACTTTCGGTCCCCCCCACCCCTCCCCTGGGGGCAAGGTCAAAAGGTAAAATAGCAAAAAATGCAATTTCGAGTGGGCACATTTTGTTAATTAAACTTTGTAAATACAATCAACATTGGGGGACGTTTGAAATATGTAACGGGTTTTTAGATTTGACTCCCGGTTCAGAGCCCAGAGGGTGAGGACTTGAGGTCATAGGGGTCAAAATTGGGGGAAAAAATAGCACTTTTGTCCGAAGGAAGCCGTTCAGTTTGGCATTTTGAATGTGAAATAGGCAAAGCCTAGCAACAAACAAAACCCTTTAGAATTACCCTTTAGAATTACTAGTCTGGAGGCATATCCCCAAAAGTGGCCTAGAAAAGGTGGTAGGGGTACACTCATGTTACAAGCTGGCAACAATGTTTTTCTGAAAGCCCAGACCTCTAGGAACCCAAAAAGTCTTGTTGCCAGCTTGGGAAATGGTTTGGACCAGATTTGTGGCCATTTTTCAAAATGGCCGCCTACATTTTTGGTGTTTTCTAATATTTGAGCTCTAGAACTTATATCTGGCTGTCTTAAAGGTCTCTAGGGTTATGACCTTATAACATATAGTCATACAACAATCCTCACCCAAATTGGGGTGCATGGCATATCTATAAGTGGTTTTATTGAAGCAAAAAGGCAAAAATATGCCTGAAAAACGCCTTCATTTTGATTTTTCCAAATCACTAAATTGCATACTGTGAAGTTGTTCTTTGGTCAATTTCTTTCAAAATAGTTTTAAAATTTGCCCAGATCCCTCCTCTTCATTAGCAAATCTTCAGGAATATACCCAAGTTCTCAGAAAATATGTTTTATGCATGATCAGCTACCCCTACCCCCTAAATCACAAAACGTGCCAATTTTCAATATTTCCAGATTCCAACCAATATCATTGTTGTATGACTTTTTCTCATCATGATAGGTCCAAATTAACTTACTCTATGTGATTAGGTGTTAATAAAAATTGAATTTCACACTTTAGTGAAAATCCAAGATGGCTGCCAAATGGCCATAGAATATTTGGTGGCGCGAGACCATAAGACTGCAATTTCATTCAGAGGCACTTCTAAAATGTTCCATTTATACTAAATATATGAGGCACTACTATTCTATAGGTCACATGTATGTGAAAGAGTCTTGATGAGTTGAAGATGTATTATTTTAGAGGGGGACTTTATGTAAAATTTATGTTTTATAACATTTGAATTTCAGGAAAGTAGTGTGGATTTGGAAGTGCCTTGTTTGCGGAGTATATTAGTTCCAACATAGCTGACAAACAAGGCACTTACATAAATGAAGACATAGAAGATTGTAAAATATAAGCTATATTATTTAATGTAAAACAAAAATAAACATACATAACTTGTATACATAATGCAAACATTATTATGTTACACTGATCCAAACAATACAAACGTCAATGCAATGCTTGCACCTTTAAACTAAACAAATATTTGGCACTGAATTAACAAAGTCATACCCAACAAGCTAATCTGGCTATTCATACATAAGTGACAGAATGTGGGATACAGTCATATCATAGACTAGTAATACATTGGTGGAACAGAGCTGAAGCAAGACTAGTTACATTACGTCAAATACAGCCAGCATAGTAACAATATGACATTATGGAATATACTCAAGTTTCCATGCATGTCGTCTAATCACTATCAGAGTCATTGAGGGGGTTCCTGCATAAGTCTGCACATTTGCATGCCAATGTGCACCGCAATCCATTTTTCCTACAGTTGCACCTGCCAGTTAGACATGGACGGGCCGTCGGGCCTTTGAGGTACATGCACACGTCGCAATTTTGACACATTCTGCTGTGAGCCCTTCCTTGGTCATGAGACGGGGCATCAGCTGGTTGTCCTCAAGGTACTAGCCGGATGTTGTTGGATTGGGGATTCCTGGATTTGGCACATTGGCATTTCGCCACACAAGGGCTTGATGATGTGCCCTTAAAATGTGCTGGTGCAATGCATCCTCTGTTGGTGGCATGTTCTCTGGCTTTTTACCAACTTTTCTGAATTGGGAACATCTCAGCGCCTGGATTTCCTTTGCGTCTCCTTTCGGGTTGTAAAGACGGCAGACAAACTCCTCAGCCTTTGCACAAATCTCTTCACTTGGAACATGTGCAACCCCTAGCTGGGAGAGTAGGTGAGGAACTTCACAAAATATTTTCCATGCTGCCTTCTTTGATATGCCTGCGAGTTGACTGGTGCTGTCACATCCTGTAATGGCATGGAAAGCTAGAAGACTGTCCCTGACATCATCAGTGCAATCAATTTTGTGGCCAGCAATGTAGCGCCTGTATTTAGAGGTCCCTGATTTCATCCATACCTCTTCTGGCATTTGGGGCTGGAAGGCCATCAAAAGCAATAATACATCGGTATCACTACTGGTGATGACGATCCTCTCATATCCTCTAGCCTTTGCTTCCAGAGCATGAAGAATCATACGCGTGTCTGCCTCCTCTTGTGATGAACAGAGATGCTCCATGTTCCTGCCTGTGGAAGAGGCAGCCATGCCATTGTTTCCACCACTAACCACCAATTCCTGTGTAGCTTCATGTTCATGTTCAAGTAGTTCTTCCTTGAGAAGCTTTGTAAGAGCCACTTTGTTGTCATTGACATCCATGAAAGATTTCCATTGCTGTGGTAGCTTGAGATCTCTGTTGCTTATTTCACATCTAATGCCACGACCCTTTCCAACCCGCCTCTTTCTTGTTGCATCTTTGATTGAGTGCTTTTCATAGCATTCAAAGACCACATCCACACGGTTACAGGGCTCCTTGAAGTTGTTTGACACTGCAGCTACGACCCTCTTGGCATAGTCTCCAAATGTCTTTGTGTCCTTTGGCTTTCCCAATGCCTGAACTAAGGCCATTCCATCAACAATTGTGCATGTTGGTGTGTTAGATGCTGGGGCATTTGCCTGAGACACACCATCTTTCTCTAGAAGAGGTAGCAACTGTGACTTGTTTGTTTGTCTGAGGGTCCCATCAGTATTGGCTAGAGCTAAAGGTACATGGCAAAGTTCTTGTGTGAGAAGTGAATCTATGTCAATATCTCTGCCTGCCTCCATGACAACAATCAGTCGTTGAAACAGATCGCGATCTGCTTTGACAATAGCAGTACCCTTTTTCTTCTTGTCCTTGGACACCTCAACAGCAAACATGGATGCAAATGTCTTCAACTTTTGTTTTGGGATGCTTGTGTGTAGGCTGGTCTTTTTCTCAATGAAACGCTCAGTCACAAAGGTACGGGCCACTTGATGTCCAACCTTCTCCGCACATAGCAGGTCCTTTTTAATTGCGGCATTTGCAATATCCCCAGTAGTGAGACATACAAGTTCCTCAGACTCTTTGTTGAAGACCTCAAATCTCTGAAACATCGACATCAGGCTTTGGACATCAGATTCATCCCTCAGCATCCTTGCTTTTCCAGATTCCTTGTGCACAGACTGGACAGTTGACTCAGACTTCCTCCTGAAGGTTACATAACAAGGAAGGTGGTACTTCCCTTCAGCAGCTATTAGGTCACTTATTCCTGCCAACCGGCATCTCATAATCTTGTTCTTTTGAGCATCATTTAGTATTCTGTCTGAGGTCTCTAAAGTGGCTACATTCCTCAATTGCTTTCCTGCCTTATCCTCCTGACAGAAAATACATTTGTCCCAGGACACTGAAGCAACTGATGCTCTAGAAGAGGGGCGAATGCATGTAGATGGTTGGTCACACGAGTCCTTTGCTTCCTTTTCATGCCGATTTTTCAGTCTCTCAATATGGTTGGCATGTGTAAACTTTGAATAACAGCCCCTGTGCCATACTATGTGTTCTTTTTCATCATCAAGGTCAATACTCTGTATTCTGTCAAGTGTTGAGATGTACTCATGGTCATGGTATTTCTGTCTCGTAATCACACAGTCTTTAAAGCGTTCGAGACCAACATCTGTGGGCTTGGTTGTCTTTTCATTTTTTCTGTTGCCTTGGCAAATGAAGCATGTGCTCCAGTCGATGTCCAGTGCAACTGATTCTCTCTTCCGTCTCCCGCCTATCACAGCTACAGGTTCCATCTTCATTCATATCTGGAAAGAGACAAAGACTATGTCTACCACAACACTGAAAGCTATTTACAGCACATGCAACAAGCAATATGTTATAGTACATTGTTAACACAACAATTATGTTAAAATGATGATTCGGGCAGGACCTGAGGAAGGATACAAAGGAAAGCATCATTATTGCAATATATTATGTCTCAAAAATGTGTTGGTATCAAATGGTAGACTGCATTACCTTAACTTAACGTCATAATGTGAAATATTATATTTTATTGGCCATTTGGCAGCCATCTTGGATTTTCACTAAAGTGTGAAATTCAATTTTTATTAACACCTAATCACATAGAGTAAGTTAATTTGGACCTATCATGATGAGAAAAAGTCATACAACAATGATATTGGTTGGAATCTGGAAATATTGAAAATTGGCACGTTTTGTGATTTAGGGGGTAGGGGTAGCTGATCATGCATAAAACATATTTTCTGAGAACTTGGGTATATTCCTGAAGATTTGCTAATGAAGAGGAGGGATCTGGGCAAATTTTAAAACTATTTTGAAAGAAATTGACCAAAGAACAACTTCACAGTATGCAATTTAGTGATTTGGAAAAATCAAAATGAAGGCGTTTTTCAGGCATATTTTTGCCTTTTTGCTTCAATAAAACCACTTATAGATATGCCATGCACCCCAATTTGGGTGAGGATTGTTGTATGACTATATGTTATAAGGTCATAACCCTAGAGACCTTTAAGACAGCCAGATATAAGTTCTAGAGCTCAAATATTAGAAAACACCAAAAATGTAGGCGGCCATTTTGAAAAATGGCCACAAATCTGGTCCAAACCATTTCCCAAACTGGCAACAAGACTTTTTGGGTTCCTAGAGGTCTGGGCTTTCAGAAAAACATTGTTGCCAGCTTGTAACATGAGTGTACCCCTACTGTCACATTTCCTGGAAGTGCCTCCAGACTATACCCTTTTCAATTGATGATAATGATGATAATGATGACAACTCTTGCATCTTCAGATGCATATGGCTGCCAGAGCAGTTTCTTGGTTTTTGGGTACAATCTTGGTCAGGGCGTCACTCCTACGCAGGACCCTCAAATGGCATAAGCTAGTACTCATTATGCCGAGGATGACAGGCTGAGTCAACCCAACCTGGTGTTAATTCAACGACCGACTGGGATTTGAACTCAGGACCCTAGAATCCCAAGCCAGCACCCTAACTGTTAAGCCAACACCAGGCTAATTCCTTACTCCCACGATAATTAGTACATGGCTTCTCATTGAGTCATCCATGAACGATACACCACTTCAATTCAGTAACTTTGCAGTCACGACAAAGTGATTGCAGTGTTACGATTATATTTACGATATTATTATTATTATTAACGTTATTATGAAAACGATGCCGCTGCATAAAGAAACCTGGGCCAATTTGGCCGAAGCGGCCTGAAGGTGAGAAATGAAGTCATGAAGCCTATGGTCTATGCGTACTATGTCATTGGACGACCCGTAACGCCTATGCTTTTGATATTTGATGGTCATTTTAACATTCGGTTTGTTTGTGTTTCACACTGAATGAAAAATGTAAAGGTAGAACATGGTGATTCGATATATGACAGGTTTTGAACGGCATAGAAATCAAAATAGCCGTGCATGGTCAGCCATCATACACCATAATGACATCACAGACGTAATCACATCACATCACCCTTGTCATGTGACCAGATCCTCAGCTCTGTTTGGTGTATGCTTGTGAGGGACATAAATGCATACATGCGTGCATACAGACAGACAAACGCTGTTTGACGGCTTTGCCCTGCAGGCTACACCGTAAAAATTCCACTTTGACATGAAAGGGTATTACAGTGCATTCAGAAAGTATTCAGACCCCTTCACATTTTTTACATTTTGTTATGTTGCAGCCTTAGACACATGAAAGCCCACAGAATCTTGTTTCTCAGTCTGAGAGTCCTTTAGGTGCTTTTTTGCAAACTACAAGCGGGCTGTCATGTGTCTTTCACTGAGGAGAGGCTTCCGTCTGGCCACTCTGCCATAAAGCCCAGATCGGTGGAGTGTTTCAGTGATGGTTGTCCTTCTGGAAGTTTCTCCCATCTCCACACAGGATCTCTGGAGCTCAGCCAGAGTGACCATCGGGTTCTTGCTCACCTCTCTTACCAAGGCCCTTCTCCCCCTATTGCTCAGTTTGGCCGGGCGGCCAGCTCTAGGAAGAGTCCTGGTTGTTCCAAACTTCTTCCATTTAAGAATTATGGAGGCCACTGTGCTCTTGGGAACCTTCAATGCAGCAGAATTTTTTTTGTAGGCTTCCCTAGATCTGTGCCTCGACACAATCCTGTCTCTGAGCTCTGCAGGCAGTTCCTTCGACCTCATGGCTTGGTTTTTGCTCTGATATGCATTGTCAGCTGTGAGACCTTTTATAGACAGGTGTGTGCCTTTCCAAATCATGTCCAATCAATTGAATTTACCACAGGTGGACTTCAATCAAGGTGTAGAAACATCTCAAAGATGATCAAGAGAAATGGGAGGCACCTGAGCTAAATTTCAAGTGTCATAGCAAAGGATCTGAATACTTATGTCAATGTGATATTTCAGTTTTTTCTTTTTAATAAATTTGTAAAACTTTCTAAAATCCTGTTTTCTCTTTGTCATTATGGGGTATTGAGTGTAGATTGATGAGGGAAAAAATGAATTGAAACGATTTCAGCATAAGGCTGCAACATAACAAAATGTGAAAAAAGTGAAGGGGTCTGAATACTTTCTGAATGCAATGTAAGTCATCCACAACTTTTTGAAATGTCATGTTATTGATCGTTTTTAGCTCGATGACTCGATGGGAAAAATCACTTAAGAGATTTAAAAACTCTCGTATCTGGATCCTCATTCGGATCTTCTCCAAAATCGAATCAATTTGGCCTTGTCACACACCAAACCTCTCCACCAAGTGTCATCCGAATCAGTCCATAACTTTTTGAAATATCGTGCTATATATCTGTTTTAGCTCGATCACTCATTGGTGAAGAATCACTTCACAAAATTCTCTGATCTGGATCTAGATTGTAATCTTCGCCGGAATTGAATCGGTTTTTCCTCGTCACATACCCAACCTCTCCATCAAATGTGGGCCGAATCCGTCCACAAATTTTTGAGATATCCTGTTCACAGACAGACAAACAAGCAGACTTAGGTAAAAACATAATCTCCATCCACATTTGGTGGCAGAGGTAACTAGAACAGTGGAAGAGACTGGTTT